>NW_028125303.1:0-179402 GCF_965194825.1 Balaenoptera physalus | reverse complement strand
GGTTTTCCTAGCTTGTAAATTTGAATGGAATGTGCCAGGAAAACCCCCCATAAGTTTATGTTTGATTAATTCTTGTTTGCTGTTTTAATTTTTTAAATTGGGGTAATGTTTAGAATATTGTTTGTCCAAGGTGTACACACTCTGGTTCATTTACACATTATATATATCTATACATGTCGAGATCCTCTTCCCATGTCAATTATTACAGAGTGTTCCGTAGACCTCCCTTGCTATAGGGTGGGTCTTTTTGATATATGTATATCATATGTATTTGTATACATATGGTAACGCTAATCTTCATTTATCCCATCCCCCCACCTTTCCTTTTAGATAAGCATCGTTTTTTTTCTAAGTCTGAGAGTGCCTTTCTCTGTGGAAATATGTTCATTTGTGTCAGTTATTAGATAACGCCTATAAGTGATATCATAGAATATAGGTCTTTTGCTTTCCAACTTACCTCATGTTTTGTGATTATCTCCAGGCTCATTTGTGGTGCCACAAGGAGCAGGGTTTCACTGTTTTGCATGGCTAATATTCCATTGTGTACATGGACCACTTCTTCTTTATCCATTCACCTGTGGATGGACATGTTGGTTGCTTCACTGTCTTGTCTATTGTGAATAAGGCTGCAGTGCTGCTTTTGCAGCCCGGGTCTTCTCGACTCTGGTCTTCTCAGGTGAGAGGCCCAGTGGTGCACCTGCTGGATTGAATGGTACCTCAATTTTTACTCGCAAACGCAGCTCCTTTCTGTTCTCATTATTGGCTGTTAACCACTTTACATCTCACCAGCAGCTAGAGGGTACACAGTTCTCTAAAACCCTTTCAGCATTTATTGTTTGTAGACTTTTTGCTGATGGTCAGTCGACTGGTGTGAGTTAAAACCTTTTTGTAGATTAGATTGCATGAGTCTAGTACTTCCTGAGGTTGAGCTTTTATCCATTTTTCTTTTTTAAAAAGACAGTGAGTAAAATTTACCTCTTCATACTATCTCCTTGAAAAATTTGCCTGTTTTGAAATTTTTAATCCATTCCCTACCTCAGCACAATTTGAGGGCAGGTGTCTTTACAGCCCTGAGTCCTTGTGAATGTTAAGTGACCATTAGCTGTGGGTTAAAAGCCGCTCTTGCGGGAAACGGCCACAAGGCGGCAGCATTTCTCCTTTAACAAATCTGGTCACTAGGGCCACAGAGCCTTAATGGAAGTCGTGTTCTAGGCTGTAAATTACAATGGAATGTGCCATGAAAAAGCCTTTTAAATTTATGTCTCATTATTTCTTTTTCGTATTTTTAATTTAATTTTTAGTTTTTAATCCCAGCAAATTTGATTACAACGTTTTGTTTGTTCTAGGTGTGCAAGATGTGGTTCTTTCATACATATACATATATCTATTCTTCTTCAGATCCTTTTCCCATGTAGGTTAGGACACAATGTTGAGTAGTCTTCTCTTGGTGTTGCGTACGTCTTTGGTGATTCTATATTTCACATGTGTTTTTATATGTCTGTTAACCCCAGTATAGTAATGTGTCCAATCCTCACACCTGTCCATTTGGTGAACCATACGTTTTTGTACTGAATCTGTGATTGCCTTTCTCTGTGGAAATATCTTCGTTTGTATCAATTTTTAGGTAACACCTCTATGTGATATGATAGGATATGTGTCTTTCGCTTTGTCACTTACTACAAGTTGCGTGATTACCTCTAGACTCATCTATGGTGCTGCCAATGGCATTGTTTCATTCTTTCGCTAGCTCGTATTCCATCTGTACATGTAGCAGTTCTTCTTTGTCCACCCATCTGTCGGTGGACTTTTTGGTGACTTCCATATCTTGGCTATTGTAATACTATGCAATGCAGATTTGCCTGCCTGTGTCTTTCCAATTCTGTCTTCTTAGGTTATAGGTCCAGGTATAGGTCTCCTGGATCATATGGTAGCTCAGCGTTATCCTTTTAAAGGCACCTCCATTCTGTTCTCTTTAGTGACTCTTTCCAGGTTACGTCCCACTTAAAGTTGAGGGTATGCATTTCTCCACAGCACCTTTAGCATTTATTCTTTGTAGTTTTTTGCTGATGGTTATTCTGACTGGTGTGAGCTGATACCTCTTTGTGGTTGAATTTGCATGTGTCTCATAATCCGTTGAAATTGAGCTTTAAGGCATGTCCTTTTCATTTCTCCAGCTGTGATTACGGCTTAGTTTTTCAAAGTGTTTTCTTAAAGTATGTGTCACATTTTGAAATATTTTAACCATTACCTTCCTCAAGACATTTTGAGGGCAGGTTTCGTTTATAGCTCTGCAGTACTTGTTCATATGAAGTGACCTTTGGCCCAGGCTTTAAAGCTGCTTTTGCAGGTAACGGCCAGAGGGTGGCAGCTTTTCTACGTTCCCCACGCTGGTACTTGGGAAACAGACCTACCCGCCAGTGGTGTTCTTCGGTTATAAATTAGAGTGGAATGTGCTCAGATAAACCCACAAATGCTGATGTCTCCTTACATTTGTTTGTTTTTTAAATTTAAGTTATATTTTTTACGGTAGTAATATTCCATTGTATACAAGGACCACTACTTCTTGGTGCATTCCTCTGTTGATGGACATTCTTGTTGCTTCCAAATGTTGGCTATGGTAAATATGGCTGGAGTGCAGGATTGCCAGGGTGTGACGTTCTGATTCTCATTTTCTCAGGAGATAGGCCCAGCAGTGGGTATGTCTGATTGACGGGTAGCTCAATGTTTGCCTTTTCAAGGCACTTCCATTGTGTTTTCATTAGAGGCTCTTACCACGTCCCCCTTAGAGCCGAGTGTACGCATTTCTCCACAGTCCCTTCAGCATTTATTTTTTGAAGCATTTTTGCTGATGGCCATTCTGACTGCTGTGAGCTGATAGGTTTTTGTAATTTGGGTTTGCATGTCTTTCAAAATTCCTAAAATTTATCATTTTTCCAGGCGTTTTTGTATTCTGGTATTAGAAAAAATTGTGAGTTCAATATACCTCTTGAAATTATCTTGTTGAAAGATTGCCCTCTTTTTAATATTCTGGTGGATTTTCGTCCCCAGGATATTTTTTTGAAGGCAGGTGTCATTTACAGGCCTGCAATGTGTGTGAATATTTCATAACGATTAGCAGTGGGTGTAAGCTGCTCTTGTACTAAATGGCCACAAGGCAGGCGCACTTCTCCATTATCAAATCTGGTTCCTAGGACAGCAGAGCCGTTCTGGAAGTGGTTTTCCTAGCTTGTAAATTTGAATGGAATGTGCCAGGAAAACCCCCCATAAGTTTATGTTTGATTAATTCTTGTTGGCTGTTTTAATTTTTTAAATTGGGGTAATGTTTAGAATATTGTTTGTCCAAGGTGTACACACTCTGGTTCATTTACACATTATATATATCTATACATGTCGAGATCCTCTTCCCATGTCAATTATTACAGAGTGTTCCGTAGACCTCCCTTGCTATAGGGTGGGTCTTTTTGATATATGTATATCATATGTATTTGTATACATATGGTAACGCTAATCTTCATTTATCCCATCCCCCCACCTTTCCTTTTAGATAAGCATCGTTTTTTTTCTAAGTCTGAGAGTGCCTTTCTCTGTGGAAATATGTTCATTTGTGTCAGTTATTAGATAACGCCTATAAGTGATATCATAGAATATAGGTCTTTTGCTTTCCAACTTACCTCATGTTTTGTGATTATCTCCAGGCTCATTTGTGGTGCCACAAGGAGCAGGGTTTCACTGTTTTGCATGGCTAATATTCCATTGTGTACATGGACCACTTCTTCTTTATCCATTCACCTGTGGATGGACATGTTGGTTGCTTCACTGTCTTGTCTATTGTGAATAAGGCTGCAGTGCTGCTTTTGCAGCCCGGGTCTTCTCGACTCTGGTCTTCTCAGGTGAGAGGCCCAGTGGTGCACCTGCTGGATTGAATGGTACCTCAATTTTTACTCGCAAACGCAGCTCCTTTCTGTTCTCATTATTGGCTGTTAACCACTTTACATCTCACCAGCAGCTAGAGGGTACACAGTTCTCTAAAACCCTTTCAGCATTTATTGTTTGTAGACTTTTTGCTGATGGTCAGTCGACTGGTGTGAGTTAAAACCTTTTTGTAGATTAGATTGCATGAGTCTAGTACTTCCTGAGGTTGAGCTTTTATCCATTTTTCTTTTTTTAAAAAGACAGTGAGTAAAATTTACCTCTTCATACTATCTCCTTGAAAAATTTGCCTGTTTTGAAATTTTTAATCCATTCCCTACCTCAGCACAATTTGAGGGCAGGTGTCTTTACAGCCCTGAGTCCTTGTGAATGTTAAGTGACCATTAGCTGTGGGTTAAAAGCCGCTCTTGCGGGAAACGGCCACAAGGCGGCAGCATTTCTCCTTTAACAAATCTGGTCACTAGGGCCACAGAGCCTTAATGGAAGTCGTGTTCTAGGCTGTAAATTACAATGGAATGTGCCATGAAAAAGCCTTTTAAATTTATGTCTCATTATTTCTTTTTCGTATTTTTAATTTAATTTTTAGTTTTTAATCCCAGCAAATTTGATTACAACGTTTTGTTTGTTCTAGGTGTGCAAGATGTGGTTCTTTCATACATATACATATATCTATTCTTCTTCAGATCCTTTTCCCATGTAGGTTAGGACACAATGTTGAGTAGTCTTCTCTTGGTGTTGCGTACGTCTTTGGTGATTCTATATTTCACATGTGTTTTTATATGTCTGTTAACCCCAGTATAGTAATGTGTCCAATCCTCACACCTGTCCATTTGGTGAACCATACGTTTTTGTACTGAATCTGTGATTGCCTTTCTCTGTGGAAATATCTTCGTTTGTATCAATTTTTAGGTAACACCTCTATGTGATATGATAGGATATGTGTCTTTCGCTTTGTCACTTACTACAAGTTGCGTGATTACCTCTAGACTCATCTATGGTGCTGCCAATGGCATTGTTTCATTCTTTCGCTAGCTCGTATTCCATCTGTACATGTAGCAGTTCTTCTTTGTCCACCCATCTGTCGGTGGACTTTTTGGTGACTTCCATATCTTGGCTATTGTAATACTATGCAATGCAGATTTGCCTGCCTGTGTCTTTCCAATTCTGTCTTCTTAGGTTATAGGTCCAGGTATAGGTCTCCTGGATCATATGGTAGCTCAGCGTTATCCTTTTAAAGGCACCTCCATTCTGTTCTCTTTAGTGACTCTTTCCAGGTTACGTCCCACTTAAAGTTGAGGGTATGCATTTCTCCACAGCACCTTTAGCATTTATTCTTTGTAGTTTTTTGCTGATGGTTATTCTGACTGGTGTGAGCTGATACCTCTTTGTGGTTGAATTTGCATGTGTCTCATAATCCGTTGAAATTGAGCTTTAAGGCATGTCCTTTTCATTTCTCCAGCTGTGATTACGGCTTAGTTCTTCAAAGTGTTTTCTTAAAGTATGTGTCACATTTTGAAATATTTTAACCATTACCTTCCTCAAGACATTTTGAGGGCAGGTTTCGTTTATAGCTCTGCAGTACTTGTTCATATGAAGTGACCTTTGGCCCAGGCTTTAAAGCTGCTTTTGCAGGTAACGGCCAGAGGGTGGCAGCTTTTCTACGTTCCCCACGCTGGTACTTGGGAAACAGACCTACCCGCCAGTGGTGTTCTTCGGTTATAAATTAGAGTGGAATGTGCTCAGATAAACCCACAAATGCTGATGTCTCCTTACATTTGTTTGTTTTTTAAATTTAAGTTATATTTTTTACGGTAGTAATATTCCATTGTATACAAGGACCACTACTTCTTGGTGCATTCCTCTGTTGATGGACATTCTTGTTGCTTCCAAATGTTGGCTATGGTAAATATGGCTGGAGTGCAGGATTGCCAGGGTGTGACGTTCTGATTCTCATTTTCTCAGGAGATAGGCCCAGCAGTGGGTATGTCTGATTGACGGGTAGCTCAATGTTTGCCTTTTCAAGGCACTTCCATTGTGTTTTCATTAGAGGCTCTTACCACGTCCCCCTTAGAGCCGAGTGTACGCATTTCTCCACAGTCCCTTCAGCATTTATTTTTTGAAGCATTTTTGCTGATGGCCATTCTGACTGCTGTGAGCTGATAGGTTTTTGTAATTTGGGTTTGCATGTCTTTCAAAATTCCTAAAATTTATCATTTTTCCAGGCGTTTTTGTATTCTGGTATTAGAAAAAATTGTGAGTTCAATATACCTCTTGAAATTATCTTGTTGAAAGATTGCCCTCTTTTTAATATTCTGGTGGATTTTCGTCCCCAGGATATTTTTTTGAAGGCAGGTGTCATTTACAGGCCTGCAATGTGTGTGAATATTTCATAACGATTAGCAGTGGGTGTAAGCTGCTCTTGTACTAAATGGCCACAAGGCAGGCGCACTTCTCCATTATCAAATCTGGTTCCTAGGACAGCAGAGCCGTTCTGGAAGTGGTTTTCCTAGCTTGTAAATTTGAATGGAATGTGCCAGGAAAACCCCCCATAAGTTTATGTTTGATTAATTCTTGTTTGCTGTTTTAATTTTTTAAATTGGGGTAATGTTTAGAATATTGTTTGTCCAAGGTGTACACACTCTGGTTCATTTACACATTATATATATCTATACATGTCGAGATCCTCTTCCCATGTCAATTATTACAGAGTGTTCCGTAGACCTCCCTTGCTATAGGGTGGGTCTTTTTGATATATGTATATCATATGTATTTGTATACATATGGTAACGCTAATCTTCATTTATCCCATCCCCCCACCTTTCCTTTTAGATAAGCATCGTTTTTTTTCTAAGTCTGAGAGTGCCTTTCTCTGTGGAAATATGTTCATTTGTGTCAGTTATTAGATAACGCCTATAAGTGATATCATAGAATATAGGTCTTTTGCTTTCCAACTTACCTCATGTTTTGTGATTATCTCCAGGCTCATTTGTGGTGCCACAAGGAGCAGGGTTTCACTGTTTTGCATGGCTAATATTCCATTGTGTACATGGACCACTTCTTCTTTATCCATTCACCTGTGGATGGACATGTTGGTTGCTTCACTGTCTTGTCTATTGTGAATAAGGCTGCAGTGCTGCTTTTGCAGCCCGGGTCTTCTCGACTCTGGTCTTCTCAGGTGAGAGGCCCAGTGGTGCACATGCTGGATTGAATGGTACCTCAATTTTTACTCGCAAACGCAGCTCCTTTCTGTTCTCATTATTGGCTGTTAACCACTTTACATCTCACCAGCAGCTAGAGGGTACACAGTTCTCTAAAACCCTTTCAGCATTTATTGTTTGTAGACTTTTTGCTGATGGTCAGTCGACTGGTGTGAGTTAAAACCTTTTTGTAGATTAGATTGCATGAGTCTAGTACTTCCTGAGGTTGAGCTTTTATCCATTTTTCTTTTTTTAAAAAGACAGTGAGTAAAATTTACCTCTTCATACTATCTCCTTGAAAAATTTGCCTGTTTTGAAATTTTTAATCCATTCCCTACCTCAGCACAATTTGAGGGCAGGTGTCTTTACAGCCCTGAGTCCTTGTGAATGTTAAGTGACCATTAGCTGTGGGTTAAAAGCCGCTCTTGCGGGAAACGGCCACAAGGCGGCAGCATTTCTCCTTTAACAAATCTGGTCACTAGGGCCACAGAGCCTTAATGGAAGTCGTGTTCTAGGCTGTAAATTACAATGGAATGTGCCATGAAAAAGCCTTTTAAATTTATGTCTCATTATTTCTTTTTCGTATTTTTAATTTAATTTTTAGTTTTTAATCCCAGCAAATTTGATTACAACGTTTTGTTTGTTCTAGGTGTGCAAGATGTGGTTCTTTCATACATATACATATATCTATTCTTCTTCAGATCCTTTTCCCATGTAGGTTAGGACACAATGTTGAGTAGTCTTCTCTTGGTGTTGCGTACGTCTTTGGTGATTCTATATTTCACATGTGTTTTTATATGTCTGTTAACCCCAGTATAGTAATGTGTCCAATCCTCACACCTGTCCATTTGGTGAACCATACGTTTTTGTACTGAATCTGTGATTGCCTTTCTCTGTGGAAATATCTTCGTTTGTATCAATTTTTAGGTAACACCTCTATGTGATATGATAGGATATGTGTCTTTCGCTTTGTCACTTACTACAAGTTGCGTGATTACCTCTAGACTCATCTATGGTGCTGCCAATGGCATTGTTTCATTCTTTCGCTAGCTCGTATTCCATCTGTACATGTAGCAGTTCTTCTTTGTCCACCCATCTGTCGGTGGACTTTTTGGTGACTTCCATATCTTGGCTATTGTAATACTATGCAATGCAGATTTGCCTGCCTGTGTCTTTCCAATTCTGTCTTCTTAGGTTATAGGTCCACGTATAGGTCTCCTGGATCATATGGTAGCTCAGCGTTATCCTTTTAAAGGCACCTCCATTCTGTTCTCTTTAGTGACTCTTTCCAGGTTACGTCCCACTTAAAGTTGAGGGTATGCATTTCTCCACAGCACCTTTAGCATTTATTCTTTGTAGTTTTTTGCTGATGGTTATTCTGACTGGTGTGAGCTGATACCTCTTTGTGGTTGAATTTGCATGTGTCTCATAATCCGTTGAAATTGAGCTTTAAGGCATGTCCTTTTCATTTCTCCAGCTGTGATTACGGCTTAGTTCTTCAAAGTGTTTTCTTAAAGTATGTGTCACATTTTGAAATATTTTAACCATTACCTTCCTCAAGACATTTTGAGGGCAGGTTTCGTTTATAGCTCTGCAGTACTTGTTCATATGAAGTGACCTTTGGCCCAGGCTTTAAAGCTGCTTTTGCAGGTAACGGCCAGAGGGTGGCAGCTTTTCTACGTTCCCCACGCTGGTACTTGGGAAACAGACCTACCCGCCAGTGGTGTTCTTCGGTTATAAATTAGAGTGGAATGTGCTCAGATAAACCCACAAATGCTGATGTCTCCTTACATTTGTTTGTTTTTTAAATTTAAGTTATATTTTTTACGGTAGTAATATTCCATTGTATACAAGGACCACTACTTCTTGGTGCATTCCTCTGTTGATGGACATTCTTGTTGCTTCCAAATGTTGGCTATGGTAAATATGGCTGGAGTGCAGGATTGCCAGGGTGTGACGTTCTGATTCTCATTTTCTCAGGAGATAGGCCCAGCAGTGGGTATGTCTGATTGACGGGTAGCTCAATGTTTGCCTTTTCAAGGCACTTCCATTGTGTTTTCATTAGAGGCTCTTACCACGTCCCCCTTAGAGCCGAGTGTACGCATTTCTCCACAGTCCCTTCAGCATTTATTTTTTGAAGCATTTTTGGCCATTCTGACTGCTGTGAGCTGATAGGTTTTTGTAATTTGGGTTTGCATGTCTTTCAAAATTCCTAAAATTTATCATTTTTCCAGGCGTTTTTGTATTCTGGTATTAGAAAAAATTGTGAGTTCAATATACCTCTTGAAATTATCTTGTTGAAAGATTGCCCTCTTTTTAATATTCTGGTGGATTTTCGTCCCCAGGATATTTTTTTGAAGGCAGGTGTCATTTACAGGCCTGCAATGTGTGTGAATATTTCATAACGATTAGCAGTGGGTGTAAGCTGCTCTTGTACTAAATGGCCACAAGGCAGGCGCACTTCTCCATTATCAAATCTGGTTCCTAGGACAGCAGAGCCGTTCTGGAAGTGGTTTTCCTAGCTTGTAAATTTGAATGGAATGTGCCAGGAAAACCCCCCATAAGTTTATGTTTGATTAATTCTTGTTTGCTGTTTTAATTTTTTAAATTGGGGTAATGTTTAGAATATTGTTTGTCCAAGGTGTACACACTCTGGTTCATTTACACATTATATATATCTATACATGTCGAGATCCTCTTCCCATGTCAATTATTACAGAGTGTTCCGTAGACCTCCCTTGCTATAGGGTGGGTCTTTTTGATATATGTATATCATATGTATTTGTATACATATGGTAACGCTAATCTTCATTTATCCCATCCCCCCACCTTTCCTTTTAGATAAGCATCGTTTTTTTTCTAAGTCTGAGAGTGCCTTTCTCTGTGGAAATATGTTCATTTGTGTCAGTTATTAGATAACGCCTATAAGTGATATCATAGAATATAGGTCTTTTGCTTTCCAACTTACCTCATGTTTTGTGATTATCTCCAGGCTCATTTGTGGTGCCACAAGGAGCAGGGTTTCACTGTTTTGCATGGCTAATATTCCATTGTGTACATGGACCACTTCTTCTTTATCCATTCACCTGTGGATGGACATGTTGGTTGCTTCACTGTCTTGTCTATTGTGAATAAGGCTGCAGTGCTGCTTTTGCAGCCCGGGTCTTCTCGACTCTGGTCTTCTCAGGTGAGAGGCCCAGTGGTGCACCTGCTGGATTGAATGGTACCTCAATTTTTACTCGCAAACGCAGCTCCTTTCTGTTCTCATTATTGGCTGTTAACCACTTTACATCTCACCAGCAGCTAGAGGGTACACAGTTCTCTAAAACCCTTTCAGCATTTATTGTTTGTAGACTTTTTGCTGATGGTCAGTCGACTGGTGTGAGTTAAAACCTTTTTGTAGATTAGATTGCATGAGTCTAGTACTTCCTGAGGTTGAGCTTTTATCCATTTTTCTTTTTTTAAAAAGACAGTGAGTAAAATTTACCTCTTCATACTATCTCCTTGAAAAATTTGCCTGTTTTGAAATTTTTAATCCATTCCCTACCTCAGCACAATTTGAGGGCAGGTGTCTTTACAGCCCTGAGTCCTTGTGAATGTTAAGTGACCATTAGCTGTGGGTTAAAAGCCGCTCTTGCGGGAAACGGCCACAAGGCGGCAGCATTTCTCCTTTAACAAATCTGGTCACTAGGGCCACAGAGCCTTAATGGAAGTCGTGTTCTAGGCTGTAAATTACAATGGAATGTGCCATGAAAAAGCCTTTTAAATTTATGTCTCATTATTTCTTTTTCGTATTTTTAATTTAATTTTTAGTTTTTAATCCCAGCAAATTTGATTACAACGTTTTGTTTGTTCTAGGTGTGCAAGATGTGGTTCTTTCATACATATACATATATCTATTCTTCTTCAGATCCTTTTCCCATGTAGGTTAGGACACAATGTTGAGTAGTCTTCTCTTGGTGTTGCGTACGTCTTTGGTGATTCTATATTTCACATGTGTTTTTATATGTCTGTTAACCCCAGTATAGTAATGTGTCCAATCCTCACACCTGTCCATTTGGTGAACCATACGTTTTTGTACTGAATCTGTGATTGCCTTTCTCTGTGGAAATATCTTCGTTTGTATCAATTTTTAGGTAACACCTCTATGTGATATGATAGGATATGTGTCTTTCGCTTTGTCACTTACTACAAGTTGCGTGATTACCTCTAGACTCATCTATGGTGCTGCCAATGGCATTGTTTCATTCTTTCGCTAGCTCGTATTCCATCTGTACATGTAGCAGTTCTTCTTTGTCCACCCATCTGTCGGTGGACTTTTTGGTGACTTCCATATCTTGGCTATTGTAATACTATGCAATGCAGATTTGCCTGCCTGTGTCTTTCCAATTCTGTCTTCTTAGGTTATAGGTCCACGTATAGGTCTCCTGGATCATATGGTAGCTCAGCGTTATCCTTTTAAAGGCACCTCCATTCTGTTCTCTTTAGTGACTCTTTCCAGGTTACGTCCCACTTAAAGTTGAGGGTATGCATTTCTCCACAGCACCTTTAGCATTTATTCTTTGTAGTTTTTTGCTGATGGTTATTCTGACTGGTGTGAGCTGATACCTCTTTGTGGTTGAATTTGCATGTGTCTCATAATCCGTTGAAATTGAGCTTTAAGGCATGTCCTTTTCATTTCTCCAGCTGTGATTACGGCTTAGTTCTTCAAAGTGTTTTCTTAAAGTATGTGTCACATTTTGAAATATTTTAACCATTACCTTCCTCAAGACATTTTGAGGGCAGGTTTCGTTTTTAGCTCTGCAGTACTTGTTCATATGAAGTGACCTTTGGCCCAGGCTTTAAAGCTGCTTTTGCAGGTAACGGCCAGAGGGTGGCAGCTTTTCTACGTTCCCCACGCTGGTACTTGGGAAACAGACCTACCCGCCAGTGGTGTTCTTCGGTTATAAATTAGAGTGGAATGTGCTCAGATAAACCCACAAATGCTGATGTCTCCTTACATTTGTTTGTTTTTTAAATTTAAGTTATATTTTTTACGGTAGTAATATTCCATTGTATACAAGGACCACTACTTCTTGGTGCATTCCTCTGTTGATGGACATTCTTGTTGCTTCCAAATGTTGGCTATGGTAAATATGGCTGGAGTGCAGGATTGCCAGGGTGTGACGTTCTGATTCTCATTTTCTCAGGAGATAGGCCCAGCAGTGGGTATGTCTGATTGACGGGTAGCTCAATGTTTGCCTTTTCAAGGCACTTCCATTGTGTTTTCATTAGAGGCTCTTACCACGTCCCCCTTAGAGCCGAGTGTACGCATTTCTCCACAGTCCCTTCAGCATTTATTTTTTGAAGCATTTTTGGCCATTCTGACTGCTGTGAGCTGATAGGTTTTTGTAATTTGGGTTTGCATGTCTTTCAAAATTCCTAAAATTTATCATTTTTCCAGGCGTTTTTGTATTCTGGTATTAGAAAAAATTGTGAGTTCAATATACCTCTTGAAATTATCTTGTTGAAAGATTGCCCTCTTTTTAATATTCTGGTGGATTTTCGTCCCCAGGATATTTTTTTGAAGGCAGGTGTCATTTACAGGCCTGCAATGTGTGTGAATATTTCATAACGATTAGCAGTGGGTGTAAGCTGCTCTTGTACTAAATGGCCACAAGGCAGGCGCACTTCTCCATTATCAAATCTGGTTCCTAGGACAGCAGAGCCGTTCTGGAAGTGGTTTTCCTAGCTTGTAAATTTGAATGGAATGTGCCAGGAAAACCCCCCATAAGTTTATGTTTGATTAATTCTTGTTTGCTGTTTTAATTTTTTAAATTGGGGTAATGTTTAGAATATTGTTTGTCCAAGGTGTACACACTCTGGTTCATTTACACATTATATATATCTATACATGTCGAGATCCTCTTCCCATGTCAATTATTACAGAGTGTTCCGTAGACCTCCCTTGCTATAGGGTGGGTCTTTTTGATATATGTATATCATATGTATTTGTATACATATGGTAACGCTAATCTTCATTTATCCCATCCCCCCACCTTTCCTTTTAGATAAGCATCGTTTTTTTTCTAAGTCTGAGAGTGCCTTTCTCTGTGGAAATATGTTCATTTGTGTCAGTTATTAGATAACGCCTATAAGTGATATCATAGAATATAGGTCTTTTGCTTTCCAACTTACCTCATGTTTTGTGATTATCTCCAGGCTCATTTGTGGTGCCACAAGGAGCAGGGTTTCACTGTTTTGCATGGCTAATATTCCATTGTGTACATGGACCACTTCTTCTTTATCCATTCACCTGTGGATGGACATGTTGGTTGCTTCACTGTCTTGTCTATTGTGAATAAGGCTGCAGTGCTGCTTTTGCAGCCCGGGTCTTCTCGACTCTGGTCTTCTCAGGTGAGAGGCCCAGTGGTGCACCTGCTGGATTGAATGGTACCTCAATTTTTACTCGCAAACGCAGCTCCTTTCTGTTCTCATTATTGGCTGTTAACCACTTTACATCTCACCAGCAGCTAGAGGGTACACAGTTCTCTAAAACCCTTTCAGCATTTATTGTTTGTAGACTTTTTGCTGATGGTCAGTCGACTGGTGTGAGTTAAAACCTTTTTGTAGATTAGATTGCATGAGTCTAGTACTTCCTGAGGTTGAGCTTTTATCCATTTTTCTTTTTTTAAAAAGACAGTGAGTAAAATTTACCTCTTCATACTATCTCCTTGAAAAATTTGCCTGTTTTGAAATTTTTAATCCATTCCCTACCTCAGCACAATTTGAGGGCAGGTGTCTTTACAGCCCTGAGTCCTTGTGAATGTTAAGTGACCATTAGCTGTGGGTTAAAAGCCGCTCTTGCGGGAAACGGCCACAAGGCGGCAGCATTTCTCCTTTACCAAATCTGGTCACTAGGGCCACAGAGCCTTAATGGAAGTCGTGTTCTAGGCTGTAAATTACAATGGAATGTGCCATGAAAAAGCCTTTTAAATTTATGTCTCATTATTTCTTTTTCGTATTTTTAATTTAATTTTTAGTTTTTAATCCCAGCAAATTTGATTACAACGTTTTGTTTGTTCTAGGTGTGCAAGATGTGGTTCTTTCATACATATACATATATCTATTCTTCTTCAGATCCTTTTCCCATGTAGGTTAGGACACAATGTTGAGTAGTCTTCTCTTGGTGTTGCGTACGTCTTTGGTGATTCTATATTTCACATGTGTTTTTATATGTCTGTTAACCCCAGTATAGTAATGTGTCCAATCCTCACACCTGTCCATTTGGTGAACCATACGTTTTTGTACTGAATCTGTGATTGCCTTTCTCTGTGGAAATATCTTCGTTTGTATCAATTTTTAGGTAACACCTCTATGTGATATGATAGGATATGTGTCTTTCGCTTTGTCACTTACTACAAGTTGTGTGATTACCTCTAGACTCATCTATGGTGCTGCCAATGGCATTGTTTCATTCTTTCGCTAGCTCGTATTCCATCTGTACATGTAGCAGTTCTTCTTTGTCCACCCATCTGTCGGTGGACTTTTTGGTGACTTCCATATCTTGGCTATTGTAATACTATGCAATGCAGATTTGCCTGCCTGTGTCTTTCCAATTCTGTCTTCTTAGGTTATAGGTCCACGTATAGGTCTCCTGGATCATATGGTAGCTCAGTGTTAACCTTTTAAAGGCACCTCCTTTCTGTTCTCTTTAGCGCTTCCTTCCAGGTTACGTCCCACATAAAGTTGAGGGTATGCATTTCTCCACAGCACCTTTAGCATTTATTCTTTGTAGTTTTTTGCTGATGGTTATTCTGACTGGTGTGAGATGATACCTCTTTGTAGATGAATTTGCATGTGTCTCATAATCTGTTGAAATTGAGCTTTAAGGCTGGTCCTCTTAATTTTTCAGGCTGTGAGTACAGCTTAGTTCTTCAAAGTGTTATCTTAAAGTATGTGTCCTATTTTAAGGTTTTTGGGCCATTACCTCCCTCAAGACAGTTTGCAGTGACCATGAGTACTGGCTTAAATCTGCTTTTCCAGGTAACGTCCAGAGGGCGGCAGGTCTTTCTATGTTCCCCACTCTGGTATTAGGGAAACAGACCTTCCGTTCAGTGGTGTACCTCGGTTATAAATTAGAGTGGGATGTGCCTGAATAAACCCACAAATGCTGATGTCTCCTTACTTATGTTTGTCTTTTAACTTTAACTTATATTTATTATTGGAGTAATGTTACATTGTGTACATGGAACAGTTCTTCTTGGTGCATTCCTCTGTTGATGGACATTTTCATTGCTTCCAAATGTTGGCTATGGTAAATGTTGCTGGAGTACAAGATTGTCAACTTCTCTCTTTTTGATCATCATCGTCTTAGGTGATAGCGCCAGCAGTGGGTATGGAAAAATGCTCATCATCTTGAATTTATAAAGACTTGCTAATCCAGTCTACAAAAACATTTACCTCACAACAGTCAGAATGATCATCACCAAAAAATCTACAAACGATAAATGCTGAACGGGTATTAGAGAACTGTGTACCCTCTAGCTGCTGGTTGGATGTAAACTGGTAACCTCCAGTAGTGAGAACTTAATGGAGGTGAGTTTAAAGGTAAACATTGAGCTACTATATGATCTGGAAAGGCCACTGCTGGGACTATCACCTTCGAAGACCAGAATCAAAAACACACAGGCTTGCAATCCTGCACTGCAGCAATATTTACCTTAGCCAAAAGTTGGAAACAACCAAAATGTCCTTCAACAGATGAATGCACAACGAAGAAGTTTTCATTGTACACAGTCGAATATTAGCCATGGAAAAGAATGAAACAGTGACGTTTGCAACACCATAGAAGGACCTAGAGATAATCACACAACTTGAAGTAATGAAGAAACTGAAAGACAGGTATCCTATGATATAACTTCTAGGTTTTACCTAAAAATTGATACACATGAACTTATTTCCAAGACAAGGGCCCTAATGGATGAAGAAAACAAAATTATATTTAACCAAATGAAAAGGTGTGAGGAATGTATAAATTAGGATATGCTGGATGACAGATCTATACTAATACATATGAAAAATATAAATCACCAAAACCTAGGTTATACCTACAGAGGTCTACTCGACACTCTGTAATAACCTACGTGGGATAGGATCCAAAGATCAATAGATACATATATATAATGAAGCAGATTCTGTACACCTAGAAGAAACACAACATTTTAATCAAATTTGCTCTAATAAAAAATAAATTTAAAAAACAAACAGAAAGTAAGGAGATATAAGCTTTTGGGTGTTGTCTTGGCACATTCCACTCTAATTTTCAGCCTACTAACACGATTTCCAGGAAGGCTCTGTTGCCCAAGTGCCGAGACTTGGAAATGTAGAAATGCTGCCTCCTTGTGGCCGTTTAATGCAAGACCAGCTTTAACCCCACAGCTAATGGTCAGTTATTATTCACAAGGACTCAGGGCTGTAAAGGACACCTGCCCTCAGAAAATGTGCTGAGGCAGGGAATGGGCAAAAAACTCAACACACAGCAAATTTTTCAAAAAGATTATTGGTAAGTTTTACTCACTCCTTTGTTTTTGTTTTTTTAAAGGGGTAAGTTTTACTTACTTTTTTTTAAAAGGAAAATGGATATAAGCTCAACATAAAGAATTATTAGACTAATGCAAATCTAATATACAAAAGGTTTCAACTCGCACCAAATAACCATCAGCAAAACTTCTACGAATAATAAATGCTTAAGGGGTTTTAGCGAACTCTGTGCCCTGTAGCGGCTGGTGAGATGTAAAGTGGTAAAAGCCAATAATGAGAACAGAAAGGAGCTGCGTTTAAAAGTAAAAATTGAGCTACCATTTGATCCAGCAGGACCAGAGCCGGGCCTATCACCAGAGAAGAGCAGAATCGAGAAGACACAGGCGGCAAAAGCTTCACTGCAGCAATATTCACAATAGGCAAGACAAGGAAGCAACCAATATGCCCATCAGCATGAATAGAAAAAGAAGAAGTGGTCGGGGTACACAATGGAATATTTGCCATGGAAAACAATGAAACACTGCTCTTTGCAGCACCTTAGATGAGCCTAGATATAATCACAGAACATGAGGTAATTTGGAAAGGAAAAGACAAATATACTATGATATTACTTACAGGTGTTATCTAACAACTGACACAAATGAACATATTTCCACAGAGAAAGACACAGATTTAGAAGACAAACTATGCATATGTTTAAGATTATAGTGAGCATACATATAGAAATACATATTAAATACATATATCAAAAAGACTGACCATATAGAAATGGAGGTCTACAGAACACTCTAATAATTTACATGAGAAGGTGATCTGTACATGAAGAAATATATATAATGTACATATGAAACAGAATGTGTACACCTAGAATAAACAATATTCTAAAAATTAAAATAATGAACAAGAAGTAATGAGACATAAACTTCAGGGTCTTTTTCCTGGCACATTCTATTCTAATTTACAACCTAGGAACATGACTTCCAGAAAGGATCTGCTGCCCTAGGAACCAGATTTGATGATGGAGAAGTGCTCCTGCCTTGTGGCAATTTAGTACAACAGCAGCTTACACCCACTGCTAATCGTTATGAAATATTCACACACAATGCAGGCCTGTAAATGACACCTGCCTTCAAAAAAATATCCTGGGGACAAAAATCCACCAGAATATTAAAAAGAGGGCAATCTTTCAACAAGATAATTTCAAGAGGTATATTGAACTCACAATTTTTTCTAATACCAGAATACAAAAACGCCTGGAAAAATGATAAATTTTAGGAATTTTGAAAGACATGCAAACCCAAATTACAAAAACCTATCAGCTCACAGCAGTCAGAATGGCCATCAGCAAAAATGCTTCAAAAAATAAATGCTGAAGGGACTGTGGAGAAATGCGTACACTCGGCTCTAAGGGGGACGTGGTAAGAGCCTCTAATGAAAACACAATGGAAGTGCCTTGAAAAGGCAAACATTGAGCTACCCGTCAATCAGACATACCCACTGCTGGGCCTATCTCCTGAGAAAATGAGAATCAAAACTTCACAGGCTGGCAATCCTGCACTCCAGCCATATTTACCATAGCCAACATTTGGAAGCAACAAAAATGTCCATCAACAGAGGAATGCACCAAGAAGTAGTGGTCCTTGTATACAATGGAATATTACTCCCGTAAAAAATATAACTTAAATTTAAAACACAAACAAATGTAAGGAGACATCAGCATTTGTGGGTTTATCTGAGCACATTCCACTCTAATTTATAACCGAAGAACACCACTGGCGGGTAGGTCTGTTTCCCAAGTACCAGCGTGGGGAACGTAGAAAAGCTGCCACCCTCTGGCCGTTACCTGCAAAAGCAGCTTTAAAGCCTGGGCCAAAGGTCACTTCATATGAACAAGTACTGCAGAGCTATAAACGAAACCTGCCCTCAAAATGTCTTGAGGAAGGTAATGGTTAAAATATTTCAAAATGTGACACATACTTTAAGAAAACACTTTGAAGAACTAAGCCGTAATCACAGCTGGAGAAATGAAAAGGACATGCCTTAAAGCTCAATTTCAACGTATTATGAGACACATGCAAATTCAACCACAAAGAGGTATCAGCTCACACCAGTCAGAATAACCATCAGCAAAAAACTACAAAGAATAAATGCTAAAGGTGCTGTGGAGAAATGCATACCCTGAACTTTAAGTGGGACGTAACCTGGAAAGAGTCACTAAAGAGAACAGAATGGAGGTGCCTTTAAAAGGATAACGCTGAGCTACCATATGATCCAGGAGACCTATACGTGGACCTATAACCTAAGAAGACAGAATTGGAAAGACACAGGCAGGCAAATCTGCATTGCATAGTATTACAATAGCCAAGATATGGAAGTCACCAAAAAGTCCACCGACAGATGGGTGGACAAAGAAGTACTGCTACATGTACAGATGGAATACGAGCTAGCGAAAGAATGAAACAATGCCATTGGCAGCACCATAGATGAGTCTAGATGTAATCACGCAACTTGTAGTAAGTGACAAAGCGAAAGACACATATCCTATCATATCACATAGAGGTGTTCCCTAAAAATTGATACAAACGAAGATATTTCCACAGAGAAAGGCAATTACAGATTCAGTACAAAAACTTATGGTTCACCAAATGGAAAGTTGTGAGGATTGGATACATCACCATATTGAGGTCAACAGAGATATACAAACACACGTGAAATATATAATCACCAAAGACCTACAGAATACCAAGAGAAGACTACTCAACATTGTGTCATAACCTACATGGGAAAAGATTCCGAAGAAGAATAGATATATGTATATGTGTGAAAGAACCACATCTTGCACACCTAGAAGAAACAAACCATTGTAATCAAATTTGCTGTGATAAAAAATAAAAATTATGTTAAAACTACAAACAAGAAGTAATGACACATAAACTTAAAGGGCTTTTTCCTGGCACATTCCATTCTAATTTACAACCTAGCACACCACTTCCAATAAGGCTCTGTTGCCCTAGTAATCAGATTTGGTAAAGGAGAAATGCTGCCGCCTTGTGGCCGTTTCCCGCAAGAGCAGCTTTAAACCCACTGCTAATGGTCACTTAAAATTCACAAGGACTCAGGGCTGTAAAGGACACCTGCCGTCAAAAATTGTGCTCAGGTAGGGAATGGACAAACTAATTCAAAACAGGCAAATGTTTCAAGAAGATAGTATGAAGAGGTAAGTATTCCTCACTCTCTATTTAAAAAAAAACAGGAAAATGGGTAAAAGCTCAACCTCAGGAATTATTAGACTCATGCAATCTAATCAACCAAAAGGTTTCAACTCACACCTGTTGACGGACCGTCAGCCAAAAGTCTATAAACAATAAATGCTGATGGGGTTGTAGAGAACTGTGTAACCTCTAGGTGCTGGTGAGAAGTAAAATGGTTAACAGCCAATAATGACAACAGAAAGGAACTGCGTTTAAAAGTAAAAGTTGAGGTACCATTCAATCCAGCAGGCACACCACTGGGCCTCTCACCTGACAAGACCAGAATCGAAAAGACACAGGCTGCAAAAGCTGCACTGCAGCCTTATTCAAAATAACCAAGATGGGAAGCAACTAAAATGTCCATCAACGGGTGAATGGATAAAGAAGAAGGGGTCCATGTACACAATGAAATATTAGCCATGGAAAACAATGAAACACTGCTCTTTGAGGCACCAGAGATGAGCCTGGAGATAATCACAAAACATGAGGTAAGTTGGAAAGCAAAAGACATATATCCTATGCTATCCCTTATAGGCGTTACCTAATAACTGACACAAATGAACATATTTCCACAGAGAAAGACACATACAGACTTAGAAAACCAACTATGCTCATCTAAAAGGAAAGGTGGGGGCAATGGATAAATGAGATTAGTGTTACTATACATATCCAAATACATACTATATACATATTTCAAAGAGACCGACCATATATAGCCAGGGAGGTCTACAGAACACTCTGTAATATTTTACATGGGAAGAGGATCTGTAGAATAGACCTATATAATATACAAATGAACCAGATTGTGTACCCCTAGGACAAACAATATTCTAATCTTAACCCCGATTAAAACAATTAACAAAAACAAGAAATAATGAGACATAAACTTATGGGGGTTTCTCCTGGCTCATGCCATTCTAATTTACAACCTAGGAACACGACTTCCAGAAAGGCTCTGCTGCCCTAGTACCCAGATTTGGGAATGGAGAAATGCTGCCTCCTTGTGGCCATTTCCCACAACAGCAGCTTTAAACCCACTGCTAAAGGTCACTAAATATTCACCAACTTGCAATTCTGTAAATGACAACTGCCCTCCAAATAAATCCTGGGATCAAAAATGGAGCAACAATTTCAAAAGAGGGCAACCTTCCAAGAAGACAATTTCAAGAGGTATATTGTACTCACAGTTTTTTCTTTTAAGAGAAAAGAAAAAGGTGTGGGCAAATGATGTATTTTAGGAATTTTGAAAGACATGCAAACCCAAATTACAAAAAACTATCAGCTCACAGCAGTCAGAATGGCCATCAGCAGAAATGCTTCAAAAAAATAAATGCTGAAGGGACTGTGGAGAAATGCGTACACTCGGCTCTAAGGGGGACGTGGTAAGAGCCTCTAATGAAAACACAATGGAAGTGCCTTGAAAAGGTAAACATTGAGCTACCCGTCAATCAGTCATACCCATTGGTGGGCCTATCTCCTGAGAAAATGAGAATCAAAACGTCACAGCCTGGCAATCCTGCACTCCAGCCATATTTACCATAGCCAACATTTGGAAGCAATGAAAATGTCCATCAACAGAGGAATGCACCAAGAAGAACTGTTCCATGTACACAATGTAATATTACTCCAATACTAAATATAAGTTAAAGTTAAAAGACAAACATAAGTAAGGAGACATCAGCATTTGTGGGTTTATTCAGGCACATCCCACTCTAATTTATAATCGAGGTACACCACTGGACGGAAGGTCTGTTTCCCTAGTACCAGAGTGGGGAACATAGAAAGACCTGCCGCCCTCTGGACGTTACCTGGAAAAGCAGATTTAAGCCTGTACTCATGGTCACTGCAAAATGTCTTGAGGGAGGTAATGGCCCAAAAATTTTAAAATAGGACACATACTTTAAGATAACACTTTGAAGAACTAAGCTGTACTCACAGCCTGAAAAATTAAAAGGACCAGCCTTAAAGCTCAGTTTCAACAGATTATGAGACACATGCAAATTCATCCACAATGAGGTATCATCTCACACCAGTCAGAATAACCATCAGCAAAAAACTACAAAGAATAAATGCTAAAGGTGCTGTGGAGAAATGCATACCTTCAACTTTATGTGGGACGTAACCTGGAAAGAACCACTAAAGAGAACAGAAAGGAGGTGCCTTTAAAAGGTTAACGCTGAGCTACCATATGATCCAGTAGACCTATACCTGGACCTATAACCTAAGAAGACAGAACTGGAAAGACACAGGCAGGCAAATCTGCATTGCATAGCATTACAATAGCCAAGATATGGAAGTCACCAAAAAGTCCACCGACAGATGGGTGGACAAAGAAGAACTGCTACATGTACAGATGGAATACGAGCTAGCAAAAAATGAAACAATGCCATTGGCAGCAGCATAGATGAGTCTAGATGTAATCACACAACTTGTAGTAAGTGACAAAGCGAAAGACACATATCCTATCATATCACATAGAAGTGTTCCCTAAAAATTGATACAAACGAAGATATTTCCACAGAGAAAGGCAATTACAGATTCAGTACAAATCTTATGGTTCACCAAATGGAAAGTTGTGAGGATTGGATACATCACCATATTGAGGTTAACAAACACACGTGAAATATATAATCACCAAAGATCTACACAATACCAAGAGAAGACTACTCAACATTGTGTCATAACCTACATGGGAAAAGATTCCGAAGAAGAATGGATATATGTATATGTGTGAAAGAACCACATCTTGCTCACCTAGAAGAAACAAACCATTGTAATCAAATTTGTTGTGATAAAAAATAAAAATTATGTTAAAACTACGAACAAGAAGTAATGACACATAAACTTAAAGGGCTTTTTCCTGGCACATTCCATTCTAATTTACAACCTAGCACACCACTTCCAATAAGGCTCTGTTGCCCTAGTAATCAGATTTGGTAAAGGAGAAATGCTGCCGCCTTGTGGCCGTTTTCCGCAAGAGCAGCTTTAAACCCACAGCTAATGGTCACTTAAAATTCACAAGGACTCAGGGCTGTAAAGGACACCTGCCGTCAAAAATTGTGCTCAGGTAGGGAATGGACAAACTAATTCAAAACAGGCAAATGTTTCAAGAAGATAGTATGAAGAGGTAAGTATTCCTCACTCTCTATTTAAAAAAAAAACAGGAAAATGGGTAAAAGCTCAACCTCAGGAATTATTAGACTCATGCAATCTAATCAACCAAAAGGTTTCAACTCACACCTGTCGACTGACCGTCAGCAAAAAGTCTACAAACAATAAATGCTGATCGGGTTGTAGAGAACTCTGTAACCTCTAGGTGCTGGTGAGAAGTAAAGTGGTTAACAGCCAATAATGAGAACAGAAAGGAACTGCATTTAAAAGTAAAAGTTGAGGTACCATTCAATCCAGCAGGCACACCACTTGGCCTCTCACCTGACAAGACCAGAATCGAAAAGACACAGGCTGCAAAAGCTGCACTGCAGCCTTATTCAAAATAACCAAGATGGGAAGCAACTAAAATGTCCATCAACGGGTGAATGGATAAAGAAGAAGGGGTCCATGTACACAATGAAATATTAGCCATGGAAAACAATGAAACACTGCTCTTTGAGGCACCAGAGATGAGCCTGGAGATAATCACAAAACATGAGGTAAGTTGGAAAGCAAAAGACATATATCCTATGCTATCCCTTATAGGCGTTACCTAATAACTGACACAAATGAACATATTTCCACAGAGAAAGACACATACAGACTTAGAAAACCAACTATGCTCATCTAAAAGGAAAGGTGGGGGCAATGGATAAATGAGATTAGTGTTACTATACATATCCAAATACATACTATATACATATTTCAAAGAGACCGACCATATATAGCCAGGGAGGTCTACAGAACACTCTGTAATATTTTACATGGGAAGAGGATCTGTAGAATAGACCTATATAATATACAAATGAACCAGATTGTGTACCCCTAGGACAAACAATATTCTAATCTTAACCCCGATTAAAACAATTAACAAAAACAAGAAATAATGAGACATAAACTTATGGGGGTTTCTCCTGGCTCATGCCATTCTAATTTACAACCTAGGAACACGACTTCCAGAAAGGCTCTGCTGCCCTACTACCCAGATTTGGGAATGGAGAAATGCTGCCTCCTTGTGGCCATTTCCCACAACAGCAGCTTTAAACCCACTGCTAAAGGTCACTAAATATTCACCAACTTGCAATTCTGTAAATGACAACTGCCCTCCAAATAAATCCTGGGATCAAAAATGGAGCAACAATTTCAAAAGAGGGCAACCTTCCAAGAAGACAATTTCAAGAGGTATATTGTACTCACAGTTTTTTCTTTTAAGAGAAAAGAAAAAGGTGTGGGCAAATGATGTATTTTAGGAATTTTGAAAGACATGCAAACCCAAATTACAAAAAACTATCAGCTCACAGCAGTCAGAATGGCCATCAGCAGAAATGCTTCAAAAAAATAAATGCTGAAGGGACTGTGGAGAAATGCGTACACTCGGCTCTAAGGGGGACGTGGTAAGAGCCTCTAATGAAAACACAATGGAAGTGCCTTGAAAAGGTAAACATTGAGCTACCCGTCAATCAGTCATACCCATTGGTGGGCCTATCTCCTGAGAAAATGAGAATCCAAACGTCACAGCCTGGCAATCCTGCACTCCAGCCATATTTACCATAGCCAACATTTGGAAGCAATGAAAATGTCCATCAACAGAGGAATGCACCAAGAAGAACTGTTCCATGTACACAATGTAATATTACTCCAATACTAAATATAAGTTAAAGTTAAAAGACAAACATAAGTAAGGAGACATCAGCATTTGTGGGTTTATTCAGGCACATCCCACTCTAATTTATAATCGAGGTACACCACTGGACGGAAGGTCTGTTTCCCTAGTACCAGAGTGGGGAACATAGAAAGACCTGCCGCCCTCTGGACGTTACCTGGAAAAGCAGATTTAAGCCTGTACTCATGGTCACTGCAAAATGTCTTGAGGGAGGTAATGGCCCAAAAATTTTAAAATAGGACACATACTTTAAGATAACACTTTGAAGAACTAAGCTGTACTCACAGCCTGAAAAATTAAAAGGACCAGCCTTAAAGCTCAGTTTCAACAGATTATGAGACACATGCAAATTCATCCACAATGAGGTATCATCTCACACCAGTCAGAATAACCATCAGCAAAAAACTACAAAGAATAAATGCTAAAGGTGCTGTGGAGAAATGCATACCTTCAACTTTATGTGGGACGTAACCTGGAAAGAACCACTAAAGAGAACAGAAAGGAGGTGCCTTTAAAAGGTTAACGCTGAGCTACCATATGATCCAGTAGACCTATACCTGGACCTATAACCTAAGAAGACAGAACTGGAAAGACACAGGCAGGCAAATCTGCATTGCATAGCATTACAATAGCCAAGATATGGAAGTCACCAAAAAGTCCACCGACAGATGGGTGGACAAAGAAGAACTGCTACATGTACAGATGGAATACGAGCTAGCAAAAAAATGAAACAATGCCACTGGCAGCACCATAGATGAGTCTAGATGTAATCACACAACTTGTAGTAAGTGACAAAGCGAAAGACACATATCCTATCATATCACATAGAAGTGTTCCCTAAAAATTGATACAAACGAAGATATTTCCACAGAGAAAGGCAATTACAGATTCAGTACAAATCTTATGGTTCACCAAATGGAAAGTTGTGAGGATTGGATACATCACCATATTGAGGTTAACAAACACACGTGAAATATATAATCACCAAAGACCTACACAATACCAAGAGAAGACTACTCAACATTGTGTCATAACCTACATGGGAAAAGATTCCGAAGAAGAATAGATATATGTATATGTGTGAAAGAACCACAACTTGCACTCCTAGAACAAACAAACCATTGTAATCAAATTTGCAGTGATAAAAAATAAAAATTATGTTAAAACTACAAACAAGAAGTAGTGACACATAAACATAAAGGGCTTTCTCCTGGCACATTCCATTCTAATTTACAACCTTGCACACCACTTCCAATAAGGCTCTGTTGCCCTAGTAATCAGATTTGGTAAAGGAGAAATGCTGCCGCCTTGTGGCCGTTTCCCGCAAGAGCAGCTTTAAACCCACAGCTAATGGTCACTTAAAATTCAAAAGGACTCAGGGCTGTAAAGGACACTTGCCGTCAAAAACTGTGCTCAGGTAGGGAATGGACAAACTAATTCAAAACAGGCAAATGTTTCAAGAAGATAGTATGAAGAGGTAAGTCTTCATCACTCTCTTTTTAAAAAAAAACAGGAAAATGGATAAAAGCTCAACCTCAGGAATTATTAGACTCATGCAATCTAATCAACCAAAAGGTTTCAACTCACACCTGTCGACTGACCGTCAGCCAAAAGTCTACAAACAATAAATGCTGATGGGGTTGTAGAGAACTCTGTAACCTCTAGGTGCTGGTGAGAAGTAAAGTGGTTAACAGCCAATAATGAGAACAGAAAGGAGCTGCGTTTAAAAGTAAAAGTTGAGGTATCATTCAATCCAGCAGACACACCACTGGGCCTCTCACCTGACAAGACCAGAATCGAAAAGACACAGGCTGCAAAAGCTGCACTGCAGCCTTATTCAAAATAACCAAGATGGGAAGCAACCAAAATGTCCATCAACGGGTGAATGGATAAAGAAGAAGGGGTCCATGTACACAATGAAATATTAGCCATGGAAAACAATGAAACACTGCTCTTTGAGGCACCAGAGATGAGCCTGGAGATAATCACAAAACATGAGGTAAGTCGGAAAGCAAAAGACCTATATCCTATGCTATCCCTTATAGGCGTTACCTAATAACTGACACAAATGAACATATTTCCACAGAGAAAGACACATACAGACTTAGAAAACCAACTATGCTCATCTAAAAGGAAAGGTGGGGGCAATGGATAAATGAGATTAGTGTTACTATACATATCCAAATACATACTATATTCATATTTCAAAGAGACCGACCATATATAGCCAGGGAGGTCTACAGAACACTCTGTAATATTTTACATGGGAAGAGGATCTGTAGAATAGACCTATATAATATACAAATGAACCAGATTGTGTACCCCTAGGACAAACAATATTCTAATCTTAACCCCGATTAAAACAATTAACAAAAACAAGAAATAATGAGACATAAACTTATGGGGGTTTCTCCTGGCACATGCCATTCTAATTTACAACCTAGGAACACGACTTCCAGAAAGGCTCTGCTGCCCTACTACCCAGATTTGGGAATGGAGAAATGCTGCCTCCTTGTGGCCATTTCCCACAACAGCAGCTTTAAACCCACTGCTAAAGGTCACTAAATATTCACCAACTTGCAATTCTGTAAATGACAAGTGCCCTCCAAATAAATCCTGGGATCAAAAATGGAGCAACAATTTCAAAAGAGGGCAACCTTCCAAGAAGACAATTTCAAGAGGTATATTGTACTCACAGTTTTTTCTTTTAAGAGAAAAGAAAAAGGTGTGGGCAAATGATGTATTTTAGGAATTTTGAAAGACATGCAAACCCAAAGTACAAAAAACTATCAGCTCACAGCAGTCAGAATGGCCATCAGCAAAAATGCTTCAAAAAAATAAATGCTGAAGGGACTGTGGAGAAATGCGTACACTCGGCTCTAAGGGGGACGTGGTAAGAGCCTCTAATGAAAACACAATGGAAGTGCCTTGAAAAGGTAAACATTGAGCTACCCGTCAATCAGTCATACCCATTGGTGGGCCTATCTCCTGAGAAAATGAGAATCCAAACGTCACAGCCTGGCAATCCTGCACTCCAGCCATATTTACCATAGCCAACATTTGGAAGCAATGAAAATGTCCATCAACAGAGGAATGCACCAAGAAGAACTGTTCCATGTACACAATGTAATATTACCCCAATACTAAATATAAGTTAAAGTTAAAAGACAAACATAAGTAAGGAGACATCAGCATTTGTGGGTTTATTCAGGCACATCCCACTCTAATTTATAACCGAGGTACACCACTGGACGGAAGGTCTGTTTCCCTAGTACCAGAGTGGGGAACATAGAAAGACTGCCGCCCTCTGGACGTTACCTGGAAAAGCAGATTTAAGCCTGTACTCATGGTCACTGCAAAATGTCTTGAGGGAGGTAATGGCCCAAAAATTTTAAAATAGGACACATACTTTAAGATAACACTTTGAAGAACTAAGCTGTACTCACAGCCTGAAAATATAAAAGGACCAGCCTTAAAGCTCAATTTCAACAGATTATGAGACACATGCAAATTCAACCACAAAGAGGTATCAGCTCACACCAGTCAGAATAACCATCAGCAAAAAACTACAAAGAATAAATGCTAAAGGTGCTGTGGAGAAATGCATACCCTCAACTTTATGTGGGACGTAACCTGGAAAGAACCGCTAAAGAGAACAGAAAGGAGGTGCCTTTAAAAGGTTAACGCTGAGCTACCATATGATCCAGGAGACCTATACCTGGACCTATAACCTAAGAAGACAGAACTGGAAAGACACAGGCAGGCAAATCTGCATTGCATAGTATTACAATAGCCAAGATATGGAAGTCACCAAAAAGTCCACCGACAGATGGGTGGACAAAGAAGAACTGCTACATGTACAGATGGAATACGAGCTAGCGAAAAAATGAAACAATGCCATTGGCAGCACCATAGATGAGTCTAGATGTAATCACGCAACTTGTAGTAAGTGACAAAGCGAAAGACACATATCCTATCATATCACATAGAGGTGTTCCCTAAAAATTGATACAAACGAAGATATTTCCACAGAGAAAGGCAATTACAGATTCAGTACAAAAACTTATGGTTCACCAAATGGAAAGTTGTGAGGATTGGTTACATCACCATATTGAGGTTAACAGAGATATACAAACAAACGTGAAATATATAATCACCAAAGACCTACACAATACCAAGAGAAGACTACTCAACATTGTGTCATAACCTACATGGGAAAAGATTCCGAAGAAGAATAGATATATGTATATGTGTGAAAGAACCACATCTTGCACACCTAGAACAAACAAACCATTGTAATCAAATTTGCTGTGATAAAAAATAAAAATTATGTTAAAATTACGAAGAAGAAGTAATGACACATAAACTTAAAGGGCTTTTTCCTGCCACATTCCATTCTAATTTACAACCTAGCACACCACTTCCAATAAGGCTCTGTTGCCCTAGTAATCAGATTTGGTAAAGGAGAAATGCTGCCGCCTTGTGGCCGTTTCCCGCAAGAGCAGCTTTAAACCCACAGCTAATGGTCACTTAAAATTCACAAGGACTCAGGGCTGTAAAGGACACCTGCCGTCAAAAATTGTGCTCAGGTAGGGAATGGACAAACTAATTCAAAACAGGCAAATGTTTCAAGAAGATAGTATGAAGAGGTAAGTATTCCTCATTCTCTTTTTAAAAAAAAAAGAGGAAAATGGGTAAAAGCTCAACCTCAGGAATTATTAGACTCATGCAATCTAATCAACCAAAAGGTTTCAACTCACACCTGTCGACTGACCGTCAGCAAAAAGTCTACAAACAATAAATGCTGATGGGGTTGTAGAGAACTGTGTAACCTCTAGGTGATGGTGAGAAGTAAAGTGGTTAACAGCCAATAATGAGAACAGAAAGGAACTGCGTGTAAAAGTAAAAGTTGAGGTACCATTCAATCCAGCAGGCACACCACTGGGCCTCTCACCTGACAAGACCAGAATCGAAAAGACACAGGCTACAAAAGCTGCACTGCAGCCTTATTCAAAATAACCAAGATGGGAAGCAACCAAAATGTCCATCAACGGGTGAATGGATAAAGAAGAAGGGGTCCATGTACACAATGAAATATTAGCCATGGAAAACAAGGAAACACTGCTCTTTGAGGCACCAGAGATGAGCCTGGAGATAATCAGAAAACATGAGGTAAGTCGGAAAGCAAAAGACCTATATCCTATGCTATCCCTTATAGGCGTTACCTAATAACTGACACAAATGAACATATTTCCACAGAGAAAGACACATACGGACTTAGAAAACCAACTATGCTCATCTAAAAGGAAAGGTGGGGGCAATGGATAAATGAGATTAGTGTTACTATACATATCCAAATACATACTATATACATATTTCAAAGAGACCGACCATATATAGCCAGGGAGGTCTACAGAACACTCTGTAATATTTTACATGGGAAGAGGATCTGTAGAATAGACCTATATAATATACAAATGAACCAGATTGTGTACCCCTAGGACAAACAATATTCTAATCTTAACCCCGATTAAAACAATTAACAAAAACAAGAAATAATGAGACATAAACTTATGGGGGTTTCTCCTGGCACATGCCATTCTAATTTACAACCTAGGAACACGACTTCCAGAAAGGCTCTGCTGCCCTACTACCCAGATTTGGGAATGGAGAAATGCTGCCTCCTTGTGGCCATTTCCCACAACAGCAGCTTTAAACCCACTGCTAAAGGTCACTAAATATTCACCAACTTGCAATTCTGTAAATGACAAGTGCCCTCCAAATAAATCCTGGGATCAAAAATGGAGCAACAATTTCAAAAGAGGGCAACCTTCCAAGAAGACAATTTCAAGAGGTATATTGTACTCACAGTTTTTTCTTTTAAGAGAAAAGAAAAAGGTGTGGGCAAATGATGTATTTTAGGAATTTTGAAAGACATGCAAACCCAAAGTACAAAAAACTATCAGCTCACAGCAGTCAGAATGGCCATCAGCAAAAATGCTTCAAAAAAATAAATGCTGAAGGGACTGTGGAGAAATGCGTACACTCGGCTCTAAGGGGGACGTGGTAAGAGCCTCTAATGAAAACACAATGGAAGTGCCTTGAAAAGGTAAACATTGAGCTACCCGTCAATCAGTCATACCCATTGGTGGGCCTATCTCCTGAGAAAATGAGAATCCAAACGTCACAGCCTGGCAATCCTGCACTCCAGCCATATTTACCATAGCCAACATTTGGAAGCAATGAAAATGTCCATCAACAGAGGAATGCACCAAGAAGAACTGTTCCATGTACACAATGTAATATTACCCCAATACTAAATATAAGTTAAAGTTAAAAGACAAACATAAGTAAGGAGACATCAGCATTTGTGGGTTTATTCAGGCACATCCCACTCTAATTTATAACCGAGGTACACCACTGGACGGAAGGTCTGTTTCCCTAGTACCAGAGTGGGGAACATAGAAAGACTGCCGCCCTCTGGACGTTACCTGGAAAAGCAGATTTAAGCCTGTACTCATGGTCACTGCAAAATGTCTTGAGGGAGGTAATGGCCCAAAAATTTTAAAATAGGACACATACTTTAAGATAACACTTTGAAGAACTAAGCTGTACTCACAGCCTGAAAATATAAAAGGACCAGCCTTAAAGCTCAATTTCAACAGATTATGAGACACATGCAAATTCAACCACAAAGAGGTATCAGCTCACACCAGTCAGAATAACCATCAGCAAAAAACTACAAAGAATAAATGCTAAAGGTGCTGTGGAGAAATGCATACCCTCAACTTTATGTGGGACGTAACCTGGAAAGAACCGCTAAAGAGAACAGAAAGGAGGTGCCTTTAAAAGGTTAACGCTGAGCTACCATATGATCCAGGAGACCTATACCTGGACCTATAACCTAAGAAGACAGAACTGGAAAGACACAGGCAGGCAAATCTGCATTGCATAGTATTACAATAGCCAAGATATGGAAGTCACCAAAAAGTCCACCGACAGATGGGTGGACAAAGAAGAACTGCTACATGTACAGATGGAATACGAGCTAGCGAAAAAATGAAACAATGCCATTGGCAGCACCATAGATGAGTCTAGATGTAATCACGCAACTTGTAGTAAGTGACAAAGCGAAAGACACATATCCTATCATATCACATAGAGGTGTTCCCTAAAAATTGATACAAACGAAGATATTTCCACAGAGAAAGGCAATTACAGATTCAGTACAAAAACTTATGGTTCACCAAATGGAAAGTTGTGAGGATTGGTTACATCACCATATTGAGGTTAACAGAGATATACAAACAAACGTGAAATATATAATCACCAAAGACCTACACAATACCAAGAGAAGACTACTCAACATTGTGTCATAACCTACATGGGAAAAGATTCCGAAGAAGAATAGATATATGTATATGTGTGAAAGAACCACATCTTGCACACCTAGAACAAACAAACCATTGTAATCAAATTTGCTGTGATAAAAAATAAAAATTATGTTAAAATTACGAAGAAGAAGTAATGACACATAAACTTAAAGGGCTTTTTCCTGCCACATTCCATTCTAATTTACAACCTAGCACACCACTTCCAATAAGGCTCTGTTGCCCTAGTAATCAGATTTGGTAAAGGAGAAATGCTGCCGCCTTGTGGCCGTTTCCCGCAAGAGCAGCTTTAAACCCACAGCTAATGGTCACTTAAAATTCACAAGGACTCAGGGCTGTAAAGGACACCTGCCGTCAAAAATTGTGCTCAGGTAGGGAATGGACAAACTAATTCAAAACAGGCAAATGTTTCAAGAAGATAGTATGAAGAGGTAAGTATTCCTCATTCTCTTTTTAAAAAAAAAAGAGGAAAATGGGTAAAAGCTCAACCTCAGGAATTATTAGACTCATGCAATCTAATCAACCAAAAGGTTTCAACTCACACCTGTCGACTGACCGTCAGCAAAAAGTCTACAAACAATAAATGCTGATGGGGTTGTAGAGAACTGTGTAACCTCTAGGTGATGGTGAGAAGTAAAGTGGTTAACAGCCAATAATGAGAACAGAAAGGAACTGCGTGTAAAAGTAAAAGTTGAGGTACCATTCAATCCAGCAGGCACACCACTGGGCCTCTCACCTGACAAGACCAGAATCGAAAAGACACAGGCTACAAAAGCTGCACTGCAGCCTTATTCAAAATAACCAAGATGGGAAGCAACCAAAATGTCCATCAACGGGTGAATGGATAAAGAAGAAGGGGTCCATGTACACAATGAAATATTAGCCATGGAAAACAAGGAAACACTGCTCTTTGAGGCACCAGAGATGAGCCTGGAGATAATCAGAAAACATGAGGTAAGTCGGAAAGCAAAAGACCTATATCCTATGCTATCCCTTATAGGCGTTACCTAATAACTGACACAAATGAACATATTTCCACAGAGAAAGACACATACGGACTTAGAAAACCAACTATGCTCATCTAAAAGGAAAGGTGGGGGCAATGGATAAATGAGATTAGTGTTACTATACATATCCAAATACATACTATATACATATTTCAAAGAGACCGACCATATATAGCCAGGGAGGTCTACAGAACACTCTGTAATATTTTACATGGGAAGAGGATCTGTAGAATAGACCTATATAATATACAAATGAACCAGATTGTGTACCCCTAGGACAAACAATATTCTAATCTTAACCCCGATTAAAACAATTAACAAAAACAAGAAATAATGAGACATAAACTTATGGGGGTTTCTCCTGGCACATGCCATTCTAATTTACAACCTAGGAACACGACTTCCAGAAAGGCTCTGCTGCCCTACTACCCAGATTTGGGAATGGAGAAATGCTGCCTCCTTGTGGCCATTTCCCACAACAGCAGCTTTAAACCCACTGCTAAAGGTCACTAAATATTCACCAACTTGCAATTCTGTAAATGACAACTGCCCTCCAAATAAATCCTGGGATCAAAAATGGAGCAACAATTTCAAAAGAGGGCAACCTTCCAAGAAGACAATTTCAAGAGGTATATTGTACTCACAGTTTTTTCTTTTAAGAGAAAAGAAAAAGGTGTGGGCAAATGATGTATTTTAGGAATTTTGAAAGACATGCAAACCCAAAGTACAAAAAACTATCAGCTCACAGCAGTCAGAATGGCCATCAGCAAAAATGCTTCAAAAAAATAAATGCTGAAGGGACTGTGGAGAAATGCGTACACTCGGCTCTAAGGGGGACGTGGTAAGAGCCTCTAATGAAAACACAATGGAAGTGCCTTGAAAAGGTAAACATTGAGCTACCCGTCAATCAGTCATACCCATTGGTGGGCCTATCTCCTGAGAAAATGAGAATCCAAACGTCACAGCCTGGCAATCCTGCACTCCAGCCATATTTACCATAGCCAACATTTGGAAGCAATGAAAATGTCCATCAACAGAGGAATGCACCAAGAAGAACTGTTCCATGTACACAATGTAATATTACCCCAATACTAAATATAAGTTAAAGTTAAAAGACAAACATAAGTAAGGAGACATCAGCATTTGTGGGTTTATTCAGGCACATCCCACTCTAATTTATAACCGAGGTACACCACTGGACGGAAGGTCTGTTTCCCTAGTACCAGAGTGGGGAACATAGAAAGACTGCCGCCCTCTGGACGTTACCTGGAAAAGCAGATTTAAGCCTGTACTCATGGTCACTGCAAAATGTCTTGAGGGAGGTAATGGCCCAAAAATTTTAAAATAGGACACATACTTTAAGATAACACTTTGAAGAACTAAGCTGTACTCACAGCCTGAAAATATAAAAGGACCAGCCTTAAAGCTCAATTTCAACAGATTATGAGACACATGCAAATTCAACCACAAAGAGGTATCAGCTCACACCAGTCAGAATAACCATCAGCAAAAAACTACAAAGAATAAATGCTAAAGGTGCTGTGGAGAAATGCATACCCTCAACTTTATGTGGGACGTAACCTGGAAAGAACCGCTAAAGAGAACAGAAAGGAGGTGCCTTTAAAAGGTTAACGCTGAGCTACCATATGATCCAGGAGACCTATACCTGGACCTATAACCTAAGAAGACAGAACTGGAAAGACACAGGCAGGCAAATCTGCATTGCATAGTATTACAATAGCCAAGATATGGAAGTCACCAAAAAGTCCACCGACAGATGGGTGGACAAAGAAGAACTGCTACATGTACAGATGGAATACGAGCTAGCGAAAAAATGAAACAATGCCATTGGCAGCACCATAGATGAGTCTAGATGTAATCACGCAACTTGTAGTAAGTGACAAAGCGAAAGACACATATCCTATCATATCACATAGAGGTGTTCCCTAAAAATTGATACAAACGAAGATATTTCCACAGAGAAAGGCAATTACAGATTCAGTACAAAAACTTATGGTTCACCAAATGGAAAGTTGTGAGGATTGGTTACATCACCATATTGAGGTTAACAGAGATATACAAACAAACGTGAAATATATAATCACCAAAGACCTACACAATACCAAGAGAAGACTACTCAACATTGTGTCATAACCTACATGGGAAAAGATTCCGAAGAAGAATAGATATATGTATATGTGTGAAAGAACCACATCTTGCACACCTAGAACAAACAAACCATTGTAATCAAATTTGCTGTGATAAAAAATAAAAATTATGTTAAAATTACGAAGAAGAAGTAATGACACATAAACTTAAAGGGCTTTTTCCTGCCACATTCCATTCTAATTTACAACCTAGCACACCACTTCCAATAAGGCTCTGTTGCCCTAGTAATCAGATTTGGTAAAGGAGAAATGCTGCCGCCTTGTGGCCGTTTCCCGCAAGAGCAGCTTTAAACCCACAGCTAATGGTCACTTAAAATTCACAAGGACTCAGGGCTGTAAAGGACACCTGCCGTCAAAAATTGTGCTCAGGTAGGGAATGGACAAACTAATTCAAAACAGGCAAATGTTTCAAGAAGATAGTATGAAGAGGTAAGTATTCCTCATTCTCTTTTTAAAAAAAAAAGAGGAAAATGGGTAAAAGCTCAACCTCAGGAATTATTAGACTCATGCAATCTAATCAACCAAAAGGTTTCAACTCACACCTGTCGACTGACCGTCAGCAAAAAGTCTACAAACAATAAATGCTGATGGGGTTGTAGAGAACTGTGTAACCTCTAGGTGATGGTGAGAAGTAAAGTGGTTAACAGCCAATAATGAGAACAGAAAGGAACTGCGTGTAAAAGTAAAAGTTGAGGTACCATTCAATCCAGCAGGCACACCACTGGGCCTCTCACCTGACAAGACCAGAATCGAAAAGACACAGGCTACAAAAGCTGCACTGCAGCCTTATTCAAAATAACCAAGATGGGAAGCAACCAAAATGTCCATCAACGGGTGAATGGATAAAGAAGAAGGGGTCCATGTACACAATGAAATATTAGCCATGGAAAACAAGGAAACACTGCTCTTTGAGGCACCAGAGATGAGCCTGGAGATAATCAGAAAACATGAGGTAAGTCGGAAAGCAAAAGACCTATATCCTATGCTATCCCTTATAGGCGTTACCTAATAACTGACACAAATGAACATATTTCCACAGAGAAAGACACATACGGACTTAGAAAACCAACTATGCTCATCTAAAAGGAAAGGTGGGGGCAATGGATAAATGAGATTAGTGTTACTATACATATCCAAATACATACTATATACATATTTCAAAGAGACCGACCATATATAGCCAGGGAGGTCTACAGAACACTCTGTAATATTTTACATGGGAAGAGGATCTGTAGAATAGACCTATATAATATACAAATGAACCAGATTGTGTACCCCTAGGACAAACAATATTCTAATCTTAACCCCGATTAAAACAATTAACAAAAACAAGAAATAATGAGACATAAACTTATGGGGGTTTCTCCTGGCACATGCCATTCTAATTTACAACCTAGGAACACGACTTCCAGAAAGGCTCTGCTGCCCTACTACCCAGATTTGGGAATGGAGAAATGCTGCCTCCTTGTGGCCATTTCCCACAACAGCAGCTTTAAACCCACTGCTAAAGGTCACTAAATATTCACCAACTTGCAATTCTGTAAATGACAACTGCCCTCCAAATAAATCCTGGGATCAAAAATGGAGCAACAATTTCAAAAGAGGGCAACCTTCCAAGAAGACAATTTCAAGAGGTATATTGTACTCACAGTTTTTTCTTTTAAGAGAAAAGAAAAAGGTGTGGGCAAATGATGTATTTTAGGAATTTTGAAAGACATGCAAACCCAAAGTACAAAAAACTATCAGCTCACAGCAGTCAGAATGGCCATCAGCAAAAATGCTTCAAAAAAATAAATGCTGAAGGGACTGTGGAGAAATGCGTACACTCGGCTCTAAGGGAGACGTGGTAAGAGCCTCTAATGAAAACACAATGGAAGTGCCTTGAAAAGGAAAACATTGAGCTACCCGTCAATCAGTCATACCCATTGGTGGGCCTATCTCCTGAGAAAATGAGAATCAAAACGTCACAGCCTGGCAATCCTGCACTCCAGCCATATTTACCATAGCCAACATTTGGAAGTAATGCAAATGTCCATCAACAGAGGAATGCACCAAGAAGAACTGTTCCATGTACACAATGTAATATTACCCCAATACTAAATATAAGTTAAAGTTAAAAGACAAACATAAGTAAGGAGACATCAGCATTTGTGGGTTTATTCAGGCACATCCCACTCTAATTTATAACCGAGGTACACCACTGGACGGAAGGTCTGTTTCCCTAGTACCAGAGTGGGGAACATAGAAAGACTGCCGCCCTCTGGACCTTACCTGGAAAAGCAGATTTAAGCCTGTACTCATGGTAACTGCAAAATGTCTTGAGGGAGGTAATGGCCCAAAAATTTTAAAATAGGACACATATTTTAAGATAACACTTTGAAGAACTAAGCTGTACTCACAGCCTGAAAATATAAAAGGACCAGCCTTAAAGCTCAATTTCAACAGATTATGAGACACATGCAAATTCAACCACAAAGAGGTGTCAGCTCACACCAGTCAGAATAACCATCAGCAAAAAACTACAAAGAATAAATGCTAAAGGTGCTGTGGAGAAATGCATACCCTCAACTTTATGTGGGACGTAACCTGGAAAGAACCGTTAAAGAGAACATAAAGGAGGTGCCTTTAAATGGTTAACGCTGAGCTACCATATGATCCAGGAGACCTATACCTGGACCTATAACCTAAGAAGACAGAACTGGAAAGACACAGGCAGGCAAATCTGCATTGCATAGTATTACAATAGCCAAGATATGGAAGTCACCAAAAAGTCCACCGACAGATGGGTGGACAAAGAAGAACTGCTACATGTACAGATGGAATACGAGATAGCGAAAAAATGAAACAATGCCATTGGCAGCACCATAGATGAGTCTAGATGTAATCACGCAACTTGTAGTAAGTGACAAAGCGAAAGACACATATCCTATCATGTCACATAGAGGTGTTCCCTAAAAATTGATACAAACGAAGATATTTCCACATAGAAAGGCAATTACAGATTCAGTACAAAAACTTATGGTTCACCAAATGGAAAGTTGTGAGGATTGGATACATCACCATATTGAGGTTAACAGAGATATACAAACACACGTGAAATATATAATCACCAAAGACCTACACAATACCAAGAGTAGACTACTCAACATTGTGTCATAACCTACATGGGAAAAGATTCCGAAGAAGAATAGATATATGTATATGTGTGAAAGAACCACATCTTGCACACCTAGAACAAACAAACCATAGTAATCAAATTTGCTGTGATAAAAAATAAAAATTATGTTAAAACTACGAACAAGAAGTAATGACACATAAACTTAAAGGGCTTTTTCCTGGCACATTCCATTCTAATTTACAACCTAGCACACCACTTCCAATAAGGCTCTGTTGCCCTAGTAATCAGATTTGGTAAAGGAGAAATGCTACCGCCTTGTGGCGGTTTCCCGCAAGAGCAGCTTTAAACCCACAGCTAATGGTCACTTAAAATTCACAAGGACTCAGGGCTGTAAAGGACACCTGCCGTCAAAAATTGTGCTCAGGTAGGGAATGGACAAACTAATTCAAAACAGGCAAATGTTTCAAGAAGATAGTATGAAGAGGTAAGTATTCCTCATTCTCTTTTTAAAAAAAAAAGAGGAAAATGGGTAAAAGCTCAACCTCAGGAATTATTAGACTCATGCAATCTAATCAACCAAAAGGTTTCAACTCACACCTGTCGACTGACCGTCAGCAAAAAGTCTACAAACAATAAATGCTGATGGGGTTGTAGAGAACTGTGTAACCTCTAGGTGATGGTGAGAAGTAAAGTGGTTAACAGCCAATAATGAGAACAGAAAGGAACTGCGTGTAAAAGTAAAAGTTGAGGTACCATTCAATCCAGCAGGCACACCACTGGGCCTCTCACCTGACAAGACCAGAATCGAAAAGACACAGGCTACAAAAGCTGCACTGCAGCCTTATTCAAAATAACCAAGATGGGAAGCAACCAAAATGTCCATCAACGGGAGAATGGATAAAGAAGAAGGGGTCCATGTACACAATGAAATATTAGCCATGGAAAACAAGGAAACACTGCTCTTTGAGGCACCAGAGATGAGCCTGGAGATAATCAGAAAACATGAGGTAAGTCGGAAAGCAAAAGACCTATATCCTATGCTATCCCTTATAGGCGTTACCTAATAACTGACACAAATGAACATATTTCCACAGAGAAAGACACATACGGACTTAGAAAACCAACTATGCTCATCTAAAAGGAAAGGTGGGGGCAATGGATAAATGAGATTAGTGTTACTATACATATCCAAATACATACTATATACATATTTCAAAGAGACCGACCATATATAGCCAGGGAGGTCTACAGAACACTCTGTAATATTTTACATGGGAAGAGGATCTGTAGAATAGACCTATATAATATACAAATGAACCAGATTGTGTACCCCTAGGACAAACAATATTCTAATCTTAACCCCGATTAAAACAATTAACAAAAACAAGAAATAATGAGACATAAACTGGGGGTTTCTCCTGGCACATGCCATTCTAATTTACAACCTAGGAACACGACTTCCAGAAAGGCTCTGCTGCCCTACTACCCAGATTTTGGAATGGAGAAATGTTGCCTCCTTGTGGCCATTTCCCACAACAGCAGCTTTAAACCCACTGCTAAAGGTCACTAAATATTCACCAACTTGCAATTCTGTAAATGACAACTGCCCTCCAAATAAATCCTGGGATCAAAAATGGAGCAACAATTTCAAAAGAGGGCAACCTTCCAAGAAGACAATTTCAAGAGGTATATTGTACTCACAGTTTTTTCTTTTAAGAGAAAAGAAAAAGGTGTGGGCAAATGATGTATTTTAGGAATTTTGAAAGACATGCAAACCCAAAGTACAAAAAACTATCAGCTCACAGCAGTCAGAATGGCCATCAGCAAAAATGCTTCAAAAAAATAAATGCTGAAGGGACTGTGGAGAAATGCGTACACTCGGCTCTAAGGGAGACGTGGTAAGAGCCTCTAATGAAAACACAATGGAAGTGCCTTGAAAAGGAAAACATTGAGCTACCCGTCAATCAGTCATACCCATTGGTGGGCCTATCTCCTGAGAAAATGAGAATCAAAACGTCACAGCCTGGCAATCCTGCACTCCAGCCATATTTACCATAGCCAACATTTGGAAGTAATGAAAATGTCCATCAACAGAGGAATGCACCAAGAAGAACTGTTCCATGTACACAATGTAATATTACCCCAATACTAAATATAAGTTAAAGTTAAAAGAGAAACATAAGTAAGGAGACATCAGCATTTGTGGGTTTATTCAGGCACATCCCACTCTAATTTATAACCGAGGTACACCACTGGACGGAAGGTCTGTTTCCCTAGTACCAGAGTGGGGAACATAGAAAGACTGCCGCCCTCTGGACGTTACCTGGAAAAGCAGATTTAAGCCTGTACTCATGGTAACTGCAAAATGTCTTGAGGGAGGTAATGGCCCAAAAATTTTAAAATAGGACACATACTTTAAGATAACACTTTGAAGAACTAAGCTGTACTCACAGCCTGAAAATATAAAAGGACCAGCCTTAAAGCTCAATTTCAACAGATTATGAGACACATGCAAATTCAACCACAAAGAGGTGTCAGCTCACACCAGTCAGAATAACCATCAGCAAAAAACTACAAAGAATAAATGCTAAAGGTGCTGTGGAGAAATGCATACCCTCAACTTTATGTGGGACGTAACCTGGAAAGAACCGCTAAAGAGAACATAAAGGAGGTGCCTTTAAATGGTTAACGCTGAGCTACCATATGATCCAGGAGACCTATACCTGGACCTATAACCTAAGAAGACAGAACTGGAAAGACACAGGCAGGCAAATCTGCATTGCATAGTATTACAATAGCCAAGATATGGAAGTCACCAAAAAGTCCACCGACAGATGGGTGGACAAAGAAGAACTGCTACATGTACAGATGGAATACGAGATAGCGAAAAAATGAAACAATGCCATTGGCAGCACCATAGATGAGTCTAGATGTAATCACGCAACTTGTAGTAAGTGACAAAGCGAAAGACACATATCCTATCATGTCACATAGAGGTGTTCCCTAAAAATTGATACAAACGAAGATATTTCCACATAGAAAGGCAATTACAGATTCAGTACAAAAACTTATGGTTCACCAAATGGAAAGTTGTGAGGATTGGATACATCACCATATTGAGGTTAACAGAGATATACAAACACACGTGAAATATATAATCACCAAAGACCTACACAATACCAAGAGTAGACTACTCAACATTGTGTCATAACCTACATGGGAAAAGATTCCGAAGAAGAATAGCTATATGTATATGTGTGAAAGAACCACATCTTGCACACCTAGAACAAACAAACCATAGTAATCAAATTTGCTGTGATAAAAAATAAAAATTATGTTAAAACTACGAACAAGAAGTAATGACACATAAACTTAAAGGGCTTTTTCCTGGCACATTCCATTCTAATTTACAACCTAGCACACCACTTCCAATAAGGCTCTGTTGCCCTAGTAATCAGATTTGGTAAAGGAGAAATGCTACCGCCTTGTGGCGGTTTCCCGCAAGAGCAGCTTTAAACCCACAGCTAATGGTCACTTAAAATTCACAAGGACTCAGGGCTGTAAAGGACACCTGCCGTCAAAAATTGTGCTCAGGTAGGGAATGGACAAACTAATTCAAAACAGGCAAATGTTTCAAGAAGATAGTATGAAGAGGTAAGTATTCCTCACTCTCTTTTTTAAAAAAAAAAGAGGAAAATGGGTAAAAGCTCAACCTCAGGAATTATTAGACTCATGCAATCTAATCAACCAAAAGGTTTCAACTCACACCTGTCGACTGACCGTCAGCAAAAAGTCTACAAACAATAAATGCTGATGGGGTTGTAGAGAACTGTGTAACCTCTAGGTGCTGGTGAGAAGTAAAGTGGTTAACAGCCAATAATGAGAACAGAAAGGAACTGCGTTTAAAAGTAAAAGTTGAGGTACCATTCAATCCAGCAGGCACACCACTGGGCCTCTCACCTGACAAGACCAGAATCGAAAAGACACAGGCTGCAAAAGCTGCACTGCAGCCTTATTCAAAATAACCAAGATGGGAAGCAACCAAAATGTCCATCAACGGGTGAATGGATACAGAAGAAGGGGTCCCTGTACACAATGAAATATTAGCCATGGAAAACAATGAAACACTGCTCTTTGAGGCACCAGAGATGAGCCTGGAGATAATCAGAAAACATGAGGTAAGTCGGAAAGCAAAAGACCTATATCCTATGCTATCCCTTATAGGCGTTACCTAATAACTGACACAAATGAACATATTTCCACAGAGAAAGACACATCCAGACTTAGAAAACCAACTATGCTCATCTAAAAGGAAAGGTGGGGGCAATGGATAAATGAGATTAGTGTTACTATACATATCCAAATACATACTATATACATATTTCAAAGAGACCGACCATATATAGCCAGGGAGGTCTACAGAACACTCTGTAATATTTTACATGGGAAGAGGATCTGTAGAATAGACCTATATAATATACAAATGAACCAGATTGTGTACCCCTAGGACAAACAATATTCTAATCTTAACCCCGATTAAAACAATTAACAAAAACAAGAAATAATGAGACATAAACTTATGGGGGTTTCTCCTGGCACATGCCATTCTAATTTACAACCTAGGAACACGACTTCCAGAAAGGCTCTGCTGCCCTACTACCCAGATTTGGGAATGGAGAAATGCTGCCTCCTTGTGGCCATTTCCCACAACAGCAGCTTTAAACCCACTGCTAAAGGTCACTAAATATTCACCAACTTGCAATTCTGTAAATGACAACTGCCCTCCAAATAAATCCTGGGATCAAAAATGGAGCAACAATTTCAAAAGAGGGCAACCTTCCAAGAAGACAATTTCAAGAGGTATATTGTACTCACAGTTTTTTCTTTTAAGAGAAAAGAAAAAGGTGTGGGCAAATGATGTATTTTAGGAATTTTGAAAGACATGCAAACCCAAAGTACAAAAAACTATCAGCTCACAGCAGTCAGAATGGCCATCAGCAAAAATGCTTCAAAAAAATAAATGCTGAAGGGACCGTGGAGAAATGCGTACACTCGGCTCTAAGGGAGACATGGTAAGAGCCTCTAATGAAAACACAATGGAAGTGCCTTGAAAAGGTAAACATTGAGCTACCCGTCAATCAGTCATACCCATTGGTGGGCCTATCTCCTGAGAAAATGAGAATCAAAACGTCACAGCCTGGCAATCCTGCACTCCAGCCATATTTACCATAGCCAACATTTGGAAGCAATGAAAATGTCCATCAACAGAGGAATGCACCAAGAAGTAGTGGTCCTTGTATACAATGGAATATTACTACCGTAAAAAATATAACTTAAATTTAAAAAACAAACAAATGAAAGGAGACATCAGCATTTGTGGGTTTATTCAGGCACATCCCACTCTAATTTATAACCGAGGTACACCACTGGACGGAAGGTCTGTTTCCCTAGTACCAGAGTGGGGAACAAAGAAAGATTGCCGCCCTCTGGACGTTACCTGGAAAAGCAGATTCAAGCGTGTACTCATGGTCACTGCAAAATGTCTTGAGGGAGATAATGGCCCAAAAATTTTAAAATAGGACACATACTTTAAGATAACTGTTTGAAGAACTAAGCTGTACTCACAGCCTGAAAATATAAAAGGACCAGCCTTAAAGCTCAATTTCAACAGATTATGAGACACATGCAAATTCAACCACAAAGAGGTATCAGCTCACACCAGTCAGAATAACCATCAGCAAAAAACTACAAAGAATAAATGCTAAAGGTGCTGTGGAGAAATGCATACCCTCAACTTTAAGTGGGACGTAAGCAGGAAAGAGTCACTAAAGAGAACAGAATGGAGGTGCCTTTAAAAGGATAACGCTGAGCTACCATATGATCCAGGAGACCTATACCTGGACCTATAACCTAAGAAGACAGAATTGGAAAGACACAGGCAGGCAAAACTGCATTGCATAGTATTACAATAGCCAAAATATGGAAGTCACCAAAAACTCCACTGACAGATGGGTGGACAAAGAAGAACTGCTACATGTACAGATGGAATACGAGCTAGCAAAAAAATGAAACAATGCCATTGGCAGAACCATAGATGAGTCTAGATGTAATCACGCAACTTGTAGTAAGTGACAAAGCGAAAGACACATATCCTATCATATCACATAGAGGTGTTCCCTAAAAATTGATACAAACGAAGATATTTCCACAGAGAAAGGCAATTACAGATTCAGTACAAAAACTTATGGTTCACCAAATGGAAAGTTGTGAGGATTGGATATATCACCATATTGAGGTTAACAGAGATAGAGAAACACACGTGAAATATATAATCACCAAAGACCTACAGAATACCAAGAGAAGACTACTCAACATTGTGTCATAACCTACATGGGAAAAGATTCCGAAGAAGAATAGATATATGTATATGTGTGAAAGAACCACAACTTGCACACCTAGAACAAACAAACCATTGTAATCAAATTTGCAGTGATAAAAAATAAAAATTATGTTAAAACTACAAACAAGAAGTAGTGACACATAAACATAAAGGGCTTTCTCCTGGCACATTCCATTCTAATTTACAACCTTGCACACCACTTCCAATAAGGCTCTGTTGCCCTAGTAATCAGATTTGGTAAAGGAGAAATGCTGCCGCCTTGTGGCCGTTTCCCGCAAGAGCAGCTTTAAACCCACAGCTAATGGTCACTTAAAATTCAAAAGGACTCAGGGCTGTGAAGGACACCTGCCGTCAAAAACTGTGCTCAGGTAGGGAATGGACAAACTAATTCAAAACAGGCAAATGTTTCAAGAAGATAGTATGAAGAGTTAAGTCTTCATCACTCTCTTTTTAAAAAAAAACAGGAAAATGGATAAAAGCTCAACCTCAGGAATTATTAGACTCATGCAATCTAATCAACCAAAAGGTTTCAACTCACACCTGTCGACTGACCGTCAGCCAAAGGTCTACAAACAATAAATGCTGATGGGGTTGTAGAGAACTCTGTAACCTCTAGGTGCTGGTGAGAAGTAAAGTGGTTAACAGCCAATAATGAGAACAGAAAGGAGCTGCGTTTAAAAGTAAAAGTTGAGGTACCATTCAATCCAGCAGGCACACCACTGGGCCTCTCACCTGACAAGACCAGAATCGAAAAGACACAGGCTGCAAAAGCTGCACTGCAGCCTTATTCAAAATAACCAAGATGGGAAGCAACCAAAATGTCCATCAACGGGTGAATGGATAAAGAAGAAGGGGTCCATGTACACAATGAAATATTAGCCATGGAAAACAATGAAACACTGCTCTTTGAGGCACCAGAGATGAGCCTGGAGATAATCACAAAACATGAGGTAAGTCGGAAAGCAAAAGACCTATATCCTATGCTATCCCTTATAGGCGTTACCTAATAACTGACACAAATGAACATATTTCCACAGAGAAAGACACATACAGACTTAGAAAACCAACTATGCTCATCTAAAAGGAAAGGTGGGGTCAATGGATAAATGAGATTAGTGTTACTATACATATCCAAAAACATACTATATTCATATTTCAAAGAGACCGACCATATATAGCCAGGGAGGTCTACAGAACACTCTGTAATATTTTACATGGGAAGAGGATCTGTAGAATAGACCTATATAATATACAAATGAACCAGATTGTGTACCCCTAGGACAAACAATATTCTAATCTTAACCCCAATTAAAACAATTAACAAAAACAAGAAATAATGAAACATAAACTTATGGGGGTTTCTCCTGGCACATGCCATTCTAATTTACAACCTAGGAACACGTCTTCCAGAAAGGCTCTGCTGCCCTACTACCCAGATTTGGGAATGGAGAAATGCTGCCCCCTTGTGGCCATTTCCCACAACAGCAGCTTTAAACCCACTGCTAAAGGTCACTAAATATTCACCAACTTGCAATTCTGTAAATGACAACTGCCCTCCAAATAAATCCTGTGATGAAAAATGGAGCAACAATTTCAAAAGAGGGCAACCTTCCAAGAAGACAATTTCAAGAGGTATATTGTACTCACAGTTTTTTCTTTTAAGAGAAAAGAAAAAGGTGTGGGCAAATGATGTATTTCAGGAATTTTGAAAGACATGCAAACCCAAAGTACAAAAAACTATCAGCTCACAGCAGTCAGAATGGCCATCAGCAAAAATGCTTCAAAAAAATAAATGCTGAAGGGACTGTGGAGAAATGCGTACACTCGGCTCTAAGGGGGACGTGGTAAGAGCCTCTAATGAAAACACAATGGAAGTGCCTTGAAAAGGTAAACATTGAGCTACCCGTCAATCAGTCATACCCATTGGTGGGCCTATCTCCTGAGAAAATGAGAATCAAAATGTCACAGCCTGGCAATCCTGCACTCCAGCCATATTTACCATAGCCAACATGTGGAAGCAATGAAAATGTCCATCAACAGAGGAATGCACCAAGAAGAACTGTTCCATGTACACAATGTAATATTACCCCAATACTAAATATAAGTTAAAGTTAAAAGACAAACATAAGTAAGGAGACATCAGCATTTGTGGGTTTATTCAGGCACATCCCACTCTAATTTACAACCGAGGTACACCACTGGACGGAAGGTCTGTTTCCCTAGTACCAGAGTGGGGAACATAGAAAGACTGCCGCCCTCTGGACGTTACCTGGAAAAGCAGATTTAAGCCTGTACTCATGGTCACTGCAAAATGTCTTGAGGGAGGTAATGGCCCAAAAATTTTAAAATAGGACACATACTTTAAGATAACACTTTGAAGAACTAAGCTGTACTCACAGCCTGAAAATATAAAAGGACCAGCCTTAAAGCTCAATTTCAACACATTATGAGACACATGCAAATTCAACCACAAAGAGGTATCAGCTCACACCAGTCAGAATAACCATCAGCAAAAAACTACAAAGAATAAATGCTAAAGGTGCTGTGGAGAAATGCATACCCTCAACTTTATGTGGGACGTAACCTGGAAAGAACCGCTAAAGAGAACAGAAAGGAGGTGCCTTTAAAAGGTTAACGCTGAGCTACCATATGATCCAGTAGACCTATACCTGGACCTATAACCTAAGAAGACAGAACTGGAAAGACACAGGCAGGCAAATCTGCATTGCATAGTATTACAATAGCCAAGATATGGAAGTCACCAAAATGTCCAGCGACAGATGGGTGGACAAAGAAGAACTGCTACATGTACAGATGTAATACGAGCTAGCGAAAAAATGAAACAATGCCATTGGCAGCACCATAGATGAGTCTAGATGTAATCACGCAACTTGTAGTAAGTGACAAAGCGAAAGACACATATCCTATCATATCACATAGAGGTGTTCCCTAAAAATTGATACAAACGAAGATATTTCCACAGAGAAAGGCAATTACAGATTCAGTGCAAAAACTTATGGTTCACCAAATGGAAAGTTGTGAGGATTGGATACATCACCATATTGAGGTTAACAGAGATATACAAACACACGTGAAATATATAATCACCAAAGACCTACACAATACCAAGAGAAGACTACTCAACATTGTGTCATAACCTACATGGGAAAAGATTCCGAAGAAGAATAGATATATGTATATGTGTGAAAGAACCACAACTTGCACACCTAGAACAAACAAACCATTGTAATCAAATTTGCAGTGATAAAAAATAAAAATTATGTTAAAACTACAAACAAGAAGTAGTGACACATAAACATAAAGGGCTTTCTCCTGGCACATTCCATTCTAATTTACAACCTTGCACACCACTTCCAATAAGGCTCTGTTGCCCTAGTAATCAGATTTGGTAAAGGAGAAATGCTGCCGCCTTGTGGCCGTTTCCCGCAAGAGCAGCTTTAAACCCACAGCTAATGGTCACTTAAAATTCAAAAGGACTCAGGGCTGTGAAGGACACCTGCCGTCAAAAACTGTGCTCAGGTAGGGAATGGACAAACTAATTCAAAACAGGCAAATGTTTCAAGAAGATAGTATGAAGAGTTAAGTCTTCATCACTCTCTTTTTAAAAAAAAACAGGAAAATGGATAAAAGCTCAACCTCAGGAATTATTAGACTCATGCAATCTAATCAACCAAAAGGTTTCAACTCACACCTGTCGACTGACCGTCAGCCAAAGGTCTACAAACAATAAATGCTGATGGGGTTGTAGAGAACTCTGTAACCTCTAGGTGCTGGTGAGAAGTAAAGTGGTTAACAGCCAATAATGAGAACAGAAAGGAGCTGCGTTTAAAAGTAAAAGTTGAGGTACCATTCAATCCAGCAGGCACACCACTGGGCCTCTCACCTGACAAGACCAGAATCGAAAAGACACAGGCTGCAAAAGCTGCACTGCAGCCTTATTCAAAATAACCAAGATGGGAAGCAACCAAAATGTCCATCAACGGGTGAATGGATAAAGAAGAAGGGGTCCATGTACACAATGAAATATTAGCCATGGAAAACAATGAAACACTGCTCTTTGAGGCACCAGAGATGAGCCTGGAGATAATCACAAAACATGAGGTAAGTCGGAAAGCAAAAGACCTATATCCTATGCTATCCCTTATAGGCGTTACCTAATAACTGACACAAATGAACATATTTCCACAGAGAAAGACACATACAGACTTAGAAAACCAACTATGCTCATCTAAAAGGAAAGGTGGGGTCAATGGATAAATGAGATTAGTGTTACTATACATATCCAAAAACATACTATATTCATATTTCAAAGAGACCGACCATATATAGCCAGGGAGGTCTACAGAACACTCTGTAATATTTTACATGGGAAGAGGATCTGTAGAATAGACCTATATAATATACAAATGAACCAGATTGTGTACCCCTAGGACAAACAATATTCTAATCTTAACCCCAATTAAAACAATTAACAAAAACAAGAAATAATGAAACATAAACTTATGGGGGTTTCTCCTGGCACATGCCATTCTAATTTACAACCTAGGAACACGTCTTCCAGAAAGGCTCTGCTGCCCTACTACCCAGATTTGGGAATGGAGAAATGCTGCCCCCTTGTGGCCATTTCCCACAACAGCAGCTTTAAACCCACTGCTAAAGGTCACTAAATATTCACCAACTTGCAATTCTGTAAATGACAACTGCCCTCCAAATAAATCCTGTGATGAAAAATGGAGCAACAATTTCAAAAGAGGGCAACCTTCCAAGAAGACAATTTCAAGAGGTATATTGTACTCACAGTTTTTTCTTTTAAGAGAAAAGAAAAAGGTGTGGGCAAATGATGTATTTCAGGAATTTTGAAAGACATGCAAACCCAAAGTACAAAAAACTATCAGCTCACAGCAGTCAGAATGGCCATCAGCAAAAATGCTTCAAAAAAATAAATGCTGAAGGGACTGTGGAGAAATGCGTACACTCGGCTCTAAGGGGGACGTGGTAAGAGCCTCTAATGAAAACACAATGGAAGTGCCTTGAAAAGGTAAACATTGAGCTACCCGTCAATCAGTCATACCCATTGGTGGGCCTATCTCCTGAGAAAATGAGAATCAAAATGTCACAGCCTGGCAATCCTGCACTCCAGCCATATTTACCATAGCCAACATGTGGAAGCAATGAAAATGTCCATCAACAGAGGAATGCACCAAGAAGAACTGTTCCATGTACACAATGTAATATTACCCCAATACTAAATATAAGTTAAAGTTAAAAGACAAACATAAGTAAGGAGACATCAGCATTTGTGGGTTTATTCAGGCACATCCCACTCTAATTTACAACCGAGGTACACCACTGGACGGAAGGTCTGTTTCCCTAGTACCAGAGTGGGGAACATAGAAAGACTGCCGCCCTCTGGACGTTACCTGGAAAAGCAGATTTAAGCCTGTACTCATGGTCACTGCAAAATGTCTTGAGGGAGGTAATGGCCCAAAAATTTTAAAATAGGACACATACTTTAAGATAACACTTTGAAGAACTAAGCTGTACTCACAGCCTGAAAATATAAAAGGACCAGCCTTAAAGCTCAATTTCAACAGATTATGAGACACATGCAAATTCAACCACAAAGAGGTATCAGCTCACACCAGTCAGAATAACCATCAGCAAAAAACTACAAAGAATAAATGCTAAAGGTGCTGTGGAGAAATGCATACCCTCAACTTTATGTGGGACGTAACCTGGAAAGAACCGCTAAAGAGAACAGAAAGGAGGTGCCTTTAAAAGGTTAACGCTGAGCTACCATATGATCCAGTAGACCTATACCTGGACCTATAACCTAAGAAGACAGAACTGGAAAGACACAGGCAGGCAAATCTGCATTGCATAGTATTACAATAGCCAAGATATGGAAGTCACCAAAAAGTTCAGCGACAGATGGGTGGACAAAGAAGAACTGCTACATGTACAGATGGAATACGAGCTAGCGAAAAAATGAAACAATGCCATTGGCAGCACCATAGATGAGTCTAGATGTAATCACGCAACTTGTAGTAAGTGACAAAGCGAAAGACACATATCCTATCATATCACATAGAGGTGTTCCCTAAAAATTGATACAAACGAAGATATTTCCACAGAGAAAGGCAATTACAGATTCAGTGCAAAAACTTATGGTTCACCAAATGGAAAGTTGTGAGGATTGGATACATCACCATATTGAGGTTAACAGAGATATACAAACACACGTGAAATATATAATCACCAAAGACCTACACAATACCAAGAGAAGACTACTCAACATTGTGTCATAACCTACATGGGAAAAGATTCCGAAGAAGAATAGATATATGTATATGTGTGAAAGAACCACATCTTGCACACCTAGAACAAACAAACCATTGTAATCAAATTTGCTGTGATAAAAAATAAAAATTATGTTAAAACTACGAAGAAGAAGTAATGACACATAAACTTAAAGGGCTTTTTCCTGGCACATTCCATTCTAATTTACAACCTAGCACACCACTTCCAATAAGGCTCTGTTGCCCTAGTAATCAGATTTGGTAAAGGAGAAATGCTACCGCCTTGTGGCCGTTTCCCGCAAGAGCAGCTTTAAACCCACAGCTAATGGTCACTTAAAATTCACAAGGATTCAGGGCTGTAAAGGACACCTGCCGTCAAAAATTGTGCTCAGGTAGGGAATGGACAAACTAATTCAAAACAGGCAAATGTTTCAAGAAGATAGTATGAAGAGGTAAGTATTCCTCACTCTCTTTTTAAAAAAAAAAAACAGGAAAATGGGTAAAAGCTCAACCTCAGGAATTATTAGATTCATGCAATCTAATCAACCAAAAGGTTTCAACTCACACCTGTCGACTGACCGTCAGCAAAAAGTCTACAAACAATAAATGCTGATGGGGTTGTAGAGAACTGTGTAACCTCTAGGTGCTGGTGAGAAGTAAAGTGGTTAACAGCCAATAATGAGAACAGAAAGGAACTGCGTTTAAAAGTAAAAGTTGAGGTACCATTCAATCCAGCAGGCACACCACTGGGCCTCTCACCTGACAAGACCAGAATCGAAAAGACACAGGCTGCAAAAGCTGCACTGCAGCCTTATTCAAAATAACCAAGATGGGAAGCAACCAAAATGTCCATCAAAGGGTGAATGGATAAAGAAGAAGGGGTCCATGTACACAATGAAATATTAGCCATGGAAAACAATGAAACACTGCTCTTTGAGGCACCAGAGATGAGCCTGGAGATAATCACAAAACATGAGGTAAGTCGGAAAGCAAAAGACCTATATCCTATGCTATCCCTTATAGGCGTTACCTAATAACTGACACAAATGAACATATTTCCACAGAGAAAGACACATACAGACTTAGAAAACCAACTATGCTCATCTAAAAGGAAAGGTGGGGGCAATGGATAAATGAGATTAGTGTTACTATACATATCCAAATACATACTATATACATATTTCAAAGAGACCGACCATATATAGCCAGGGAGGTCTACAGAACACTCTGTAATATTTTACATGGGAAGAGGATCTGTAGAATAGACCTATATAATATACAAATGAACCAGATTGTGTACCCCTAGGACAAACAATATTCCAATCTTAACCCCGATTAAAACAATTAACAAAAACAAGAAATAATGAGACATAAACTTATGGGGGTTTCTCCTGGCACATGCCATTCTAATTTACAACCTAGGAACACGACTTCCAGAAAGGCTCTGCTGCCCTACTACCCAGATTTGGGAATGGAGAAATGCTGCCTCCTTGTGGCCATTTCCCACAACAGCAGCTTTAAACCCACTGCTAAAGGTCACTAAATATTCACCAACTTGCAATTCTGTAAATGACAACTGCCCTCCAAATAAATCCTGGGATCAAAAATGGAGCAACAATTTCAAAAGAGGGCAACCTTCCAAGAAGACAATTTCAAGAGGTATATTGTACTCACAGATTTTTCTTTTAAGAGAAAAGAAAAAGGTGTGGGCAAATGATGTATTTTAGGAATTTTGAAAGACATGCAAACCCAAAGTACAAAAACTATGAGCTCACAGCAGTCAGAATGGCCATCAGCAAAAATGCTTCAAAAAAATAAATGCTGAAGGGACTGTGGAGAAATGCGTACACTCGGCTCTAAGGGAGACGTGGTAAGAGCCTCTAATGAAAACACAATGGAAGTGCCTTGAAAAGGTAAACATTGAGCTACCCGTCAATCAGTCATACCCATTGGTGGGCCTATCTCCTGAGAAAATGAGAATCAAAACGTCACAGCCTGGCAATCCTGCACTCCAGCCATATTTACCATAGCCAACATTTGGAAGCAATGAAAATGTCCATCAACAGAGGAATGCACCAAGAAGTAGTGGTCCTTGTATACAATGGAACATTACTACCATAAAAAATTTAACTTAAATTTAAAAAACAAACAAATGAAAGGAGACATCAGCATTTGTGGGTTTATCCGAGCACATTCCACTCTAATTTATAACCGAAGAACACCACTGGCGGGTAGGTCTGTTTCCCAAGTACCAGCGTGGGGAACGTAGAAAAGCTGCCACCCTCTGGCCGTTACCTGCAAAAGCAGTTTAAAGCCGGGGCCAAAGGTCACTTCATATGAACAAGTACTGAAGGGCTATAAACGAAACCTGCCCTCAAAATGTCTTGAGGAAGGTAATGGTTAAAATATTACAAAATGTGACACATACTTTAAGAAAACACTTTGAAGAACTAAGCCGTATTCACAGCTGGAGAAATGAAAAGGACATGCCTTAAAGCTCAGTTTCAACGGATTATGAGACACATGCAAATTCAACCACAAAGAGGTATTAGCTCACACCAGTCAGAATAACCATCAGCAAAAAACTACAAAGAATAAATGCTAAAGGTGCTGTGGAGAAATGCATACCCTCAACTTTAAATGGGACGTAACTTGGAAAGAGTCACTAAAGAGAACAGAACGGAGGTGCCTTTAGAAGGATAACGCTGAGCTACCATATGATCCAGGAGACCTATACCTGGACCTATAACCTAAGAAGACAGAATTGGAAAGACACAGGCAGGCAAATCTGCATTGCATAGTATTACAATAGCCAAGATATGGAAGTCACCAAAAACTCCACTGACAGATGGGTGGACAAAGAAGAACTGCTACATGTACAGATGGAATACGAGCTAGTGAAAAAATGAAACAATGCCATTGGCAGAACCATAGATGAGTCTAGATGTAATCACGCAACTTGTAGTAAGTGACAAAGCGAAAGACACATATCCTATCATATCACATAGAGGTGTTCCCTAAAAATGGATACAAACGAAGATATTTCCACAGAGAAAGGCAATTACAGATTCAGTACAAAAACTTATGGTTCACCAAATGGAAAGTTGTGAGGATTGGACATATCAAGATACTGAGGTTAAGAGAGATATAGAAACACACGTGAAATATATAATCACCAAAGACCTACAGAATACCAAGAGAAGACTACTCAACATTGTGTCATAACCTACATGGGAAAAGATTCCGAAGAAGAATAGATATATGTATATGTGTGAAAGAACCACAACTTGCACACCTAGAACAAACAAACCATTGTAATCAAATTTGCAGTGATAAAAAATAAAAATTATGTTAAAACTACAAACAAGAAGTAATGACACATACACTTAAATGGCTTTTTCCTGGCACATTCCATTCTAATTTACAACCTTGCACACCACTTCCAATAAGGCTCTGTTGCCCTAGTAATCAGATTTGGTAAAGGAGAAATGCTGCCGCCTTGTGGCCGTTTCCCGCAAGAGCAGCTTTAAACCCACAGCTAATGGTCACTTAAAATTCACAAGGACTCAGGGCAGTAAAGGACACCTGGCGTCAAAAATTGTGCTCAGGTAGGGAATGGACAAACTAATTCAAAACAGGCAAATGTTTCAAGAAGATAGTATGAAGAGGTAAGTCTTCCTCACTCTCTTTTTAAAAAAAAACAGGAAAATGGATAAAAGCTCAACCTCAGGAATTATTAGACTCATGCAATCTAATCAACCAAAAGGTTTCAACTCACACCTGTCGACTGACCGTCAGCCAAAAGTCTACAAACAATAAATGCTGATCGGGTTGTAGAGAACTCTGTAACCTCTAGGTGCTAGTGAGAAGTAAAGTGGTTAACAGCCAATAATGAGAACAGAAAGGAGCTGCGTTTAAAAGTAAAAGTTGAGGTACCATTCAATCCAGCAGGCACACCACTGGGCCTCTCACCTGACAAGACCAGAATCGAAAAGACACAGGCTGCAAAAGCTGCACTGCAGCCTTATTCAAAATAACCAAGATGGGAAGCAACCAAAATGTTCATCAACGGGTGAATGGATAAAGAAGAAGGGGTCCATGTACACAATGAAATATTAGCCATGGAAAACAATGAAACACTGCTCTTTGAGGCACCAGAGATGAGCCTGGAGATAATCACAAAACATGAGGTAAGTCGGAAAGCAAAAGACCTATATCCTATGCTATCCCTTATAGGCGTTACCTAATAACTGACACAAATGAACATATTTCCACAGAGAAAGACACATACAGACTTAGAAAACCAACTATGCTCATCTAAAAGGAAAGGTGGGGGCAATGGATAAATGAGATTAGTGTTACTATACATATCCAAATACATACTATATACATATTTCAAAGAGACCGACCATATATAGCCAGGGAGGTCTACAGAACACTCTGTAATATTTTACATGGGAAGAGGATCTGTAGAATAGACCTATATAACATACAAATGAACCAGATTGTGTACCCCTAGGACAAACAATATTCTAATCTTAACCCCGATTAAAACAATTAACAAAAACAAGAAATAATGAGACATAAACTTATGGGGGTTTCTCCTGGCACATGCCATTCTAATTTACAACCTAGGAACACGACTTCCAGAAAGGCTCTGCTGCCCTACTACCCAGATTTGGGAATGGAGAAATGCTGCCTCCTTGTGGCCATTTCCCACAACAGCAGCTTTAAACCCACTGCTAAAGGTCACTAAATATTCACCAACTTGCAATTCTGTAAATGACAACTGCCCTCCAAATAAATCTTGGGATCAAAAATGGAGCAACAATTTCAAAAGAGGGCAACCTTCCAAGAAGACAATTTCAAGAGGTATATTGTACTCACAGATTTTTCTTTTAAGAGAAAAGAAAAAGGTGTGGGCAAATGATGTATTTTAGGAATTTTGAAAGACATGCAAACCCAAAGTACAAAAACTATGAGCTCACAGCAGTCAGAATGGCCATCAGCAAAAATGCTTCAAAAAAATAAATGCTGAAGGGACTGTGGAGAAATGCGTACACTCGGCTCTAAGGGAGACGTGGTAAGAGCCTCTAATGAAAACACAATGGAAGTGCCTTGAAAAGGTAAACATTGAGCTACCCGTCAATCAGTCATACCCATTGGTGGGCCTATCTCCTGAGAAAATGAGAATCAAAACGTCACAGCCTGGCAATCCTGCACTCCAGCCATATTTACCATAGCCAACATTTGGAAGCAATGAAAATGTCCATCAACAGAGGAATGCACCAAGAAGTAGTGGTCCTTGTATACAATGGAACATTACTACCATAAAAAATTTAACTTAAATTTAAAAAACAAACAAATGAAAGGAGACATCAGCATTTGTGGGTTTATCCGAGCACATTCCACTCTAATTTATAACCGAAGAACACCACTGGCGGGTAGGTCTGTTTCCCAAGTACCAGCGTGGGGAACGTAGAAAAGCTGCCAACCTCTGGCCGTTACCTGCAAAAGCAGCTTTAAAGCCGGGGCCAAAGGTCACTTCATATGAACAAGTACTGAAGGGCTATAAACGAAACCTGCCCTCAAAATGTCTTGAGGAAGGTAATGGTTAAAATATTACAAAATGTGACACATACTTTAAGAAAACACTTTGAAGAACTAAGCCGTATTCACAGCTGGAGAAATGAAAAGGACATGCCTTAAAGCTCAGTTTCAACGGGTTATGAGACACATGCAAATTCAACCACAAAGAGGTATTAGCTCACACCAGTCAGAATAACCATCAGCAAAAAACTACAAAGAATAAATGCTAAAGGTGCTGTGGAGAAATGCATACCCTCAACTTTAAATGGGACGTAACTTGGAAAGAGTCACTAAAGAGAACAGAACGGAGGTGCCTTTAAAAGGATAACGCTGAGCTACCATATGATCCAGGAGACCTATACCTGGACCTATAACCTAAGAAGACAGAATTGGAAAGACACAGGCAGGCAAATCTGCATTGCATAGTATTACAATAGCCAAGATATGGAAGTCACCAAAAACTCCACTGACAGATGGGTGGACAAAGAAGAACTGCTACATGTACAGATGGAATACGAGCTAGCGAAAAAATGAAACAATGCCATTGGCAGAACCATAGATGAGTCTAGATGTAATCACGCAACTTGTAGTAAGTGACAAAGCGAAAGACACATATCCTATCATATCACATAGAGGTGTTCCCTAAAAATGGATACAAACGAAGATATTTCCACAGAGAAAGGCAATTACAGATTCAGTACAAAAACTTATGGTTCACCAAATGGAAAGTTGTGAGGATTGGACATATCAAGATACTGAGGTTAAGAGAGATATAGAAACACACGTGAAATATATAATCACCAAAGACCTACAGAATACCAAGAGAAGACTACTCAACATTGTGTCATAACCTACATGGGAAAAGATTCCGAAGAAGAATAGATATATGTATATGTGTGAAAGAACCACAACTTGCACACCTAGAACAAACAAACCATTGTAATCAAATTTGCAGTGATAAAAAATAAAAATTATGTTAAAACTACAAACAAGAAGTAATGACACATACACTTAAATGGCTTTTTCCTGGCACATTCCATTCTAATTTACAACCTTGCACACCACTTCCAATAAGGCTCTGTTGCCCTAGTAATCAGATTTGGTAAAGGAGAAATGCTGCCGCCTTGTGGCCGTTTCCCGCAAGAGCAGCTTTAAACCCACAGCTAATGGTCACTTAAAATTCACAAGGACTCAGGGCAGTAAAGGACACCTGGCGTCAAAAATTGTGCTCAGGTAGGGAATGGACAAACTAATTCAAAACAGGCAAATGTTTCAAGAAGATAGTATGAAGAGGTAAGTCTTCCTCACTCTCTTTTTAAAAAAAAAACAGGAAAATGGATAAAAGCTCAACCTCAGGAATTATTAGACTCATGCAATCTAATCAACCAAAAGGTTTCAACTCACACCTGTCGACTGACCGTCAGCCAAAAGTCTACAAACAATAAATGCTGATCGGGTTGTAGAGAACTCTGTAACCTCTAGGTGCTAGTGAGAAGTAAAGTGGTTAACAGCCAATAATGAGAACAGAAAGGAGCTGCGTTTAAAAGTAAAAGTTGAGGTACCATTCAATCCAGCAGGCACACCACTGGGCCTCTCACCTGACAAGACCAGAATCGAAAAGACACAGGCTGCAAAAGCTGCACTGCAGCCTTATTCAAAATAACCAAGATGGGAAGCAACCAAAATGTCCATCAACGGGTGAATGGATAAAGAAGAAGGGGTCCATGTACACAATGAAATATTAGCCATGGAAAACAATGAAACACTGCTCTTTGAGGCACCAGAGATGAGCCTGGAGATAATCACAAAACATGAGGTAAGTCGGAAAGCAAAAGACCTATATCCTATGCTATCCCTTATAGGCGTTACCTAATAACTGACACAAATGAACATATTTCCACAGAGAAAGACACATACAGACTCAGAAAACCAACTATGCTCATCTAAAAGGAAAGATGGGGGCAATGGATAAATGAGATTAGTGTTACTATACATATCCAAATACATACTATATACATATTTCAAAGAGACCGACCATATATAGCCAGGGAGGTCTACAGAACACTCTGTAATATTTTACATGGGAAGAGGATCTGTAGAATAGACCTATATAATATACAAATGAACCAGATTGTGTACCCCTAGGACAAACAATATTCTAATCTTAACCCCGATTAAAACAATTAACAAAAACAAGAAATAATGAGACATAAACTTATGGGGGTTTCTCCTGGCACATGCCATTCTAATTTACAACCTAGGAACACGACTTCCAGAAAGGCTCTGCTGCCCTACTACCCAGATTTGGGAATGGAGAAATGCTGCCTCCTTGTGGCCATTTCCCACAACAGCAGCTTTAAACCCACTGCTAAAGGTCACTAAATATTCACCAACTTGCAATTCTGTAAATGACAAGTGCCCTCCAAATAAATCCTGGGATCAAAAATGGAGCAACAATTTCAAAAGAGGGCAACCTTCCAAGAAGACAATTTCAAGAGGTATATTGTACTCACAGTTTTTTCTTTTAAGAGAAAAGAAAAAGGTGTGGGCAAATGATGTATTTTAGGAATTTTGAAAGACATGCAAACCCAAAGTACAAAAAACTATCAGCTCACAGCAGTCAGAATGGCCATCAGCAAAAATGCTTCAAAAAAATAAATGCTGAAGGGACTGTGGAGAAATGCGTACACTCGGCTCTAAGGGGGACGTGGTAAGAGCCTCTAATGAAAACACAATGGAAGTGCCTTGAAAAGGTAAACATTGAGCTACCCGTCAATCAGTCATACCCATTGGTGGGCCTATCTCCTGAGAAAATGAGAATCAAAACGTCACAGCCTGGCAATCCTGCACTCCAGCCATATTTACCATAGCCAACATTTGGAAGCAATGAAAATGTCCATCAACAGAGGAATGCACCAAGAAGTAGTGGTCCTTGTATACAATGGACTATTACTACCGTAAAAAATATAACTTAAATTTAAAAAACAAACAAATGAAAGGAGACATCAGCATTTGTGGGTTTATCCGAGCACATTCCACTCTAATTTACAACCGAAGAACACCACTGGCGGGTAGGTCTGTTTCCCAAGTACCAGCGTGGGGAACGTAGAAAAGCTGCCACCCTCTGGCCGTTACCTGCAAAAGCAGCTTTAAAGCCTGGGCCAAAGGTCACTTCATATGAACAAGTACTGCAGGGCTATAAACGAAACCTGCCCTCAAAATGTCTTGAGGAAGGTAATGGTTAAAATATTTCAAAATGTGACACATACTTTAAGAAAACACTTTGAATAACCAAGCCGTATTCACAGCTGGAGAAATGAAAAGGACATGCCTTAAAGCTCAGTTTCAACGGATTATGAGACACATGCAAATTCAACCACAAAGAGGTATCAGCTCACACCAGTCAGAATAACCATCAGCAAAAAACTACAAAGAATAAATGCTAAAGGTGCTGTGGAGAAATGCATACCCTCAACTTTATGTGGGACGTAATCTGGAAAGAACCACTAAAGAGAACAGAAAGGAGGTGCCTTTAAAAGGTTAACGCTGAGCTACAATATGATCCAGTATACCTATACCTGGACCTATAACCTAAGAAGACAGAACTGGAAAGACACAGGCAGGCAAATCTGCATTGCATAGTATTACAATAGCCAAGATATGGAAGTCACCAAAAAGTCCACCGACAGATGGGTGGACAAAGAAGAACTGCTACATGTACAGATGGAATATGAGCTAGCGAAAAAATGAAACAATGCCATTGGCAGCACCATAGATGAGTCTAGAAGTAATCACGCAACTTGTAGTAAGTGACAAAGCGAAAGACCACATATCCTATCATATCACATAGAGGTGTTACCTAAAAATTGATACAAATGGAGATATTTCCACAGAGAAAGGCAATCACAGATTCAGTACAAAAACGTATGGTTCACCAAATGGATAGGTGTGAGGATTGGACACATTACTATATTGGGGTTAACAGACATATAAAAACACATGTGAAATACAGAATCACCAAAGACGTACACAACACCAAGAGAAGACTACTCAGCATTGTGTCCTAACCTACATGGGAAAAGGATCTGAAGAAGAATAGTATATGTATATGTATGAAAGAACCACATCTTGCACACCTAGAACAAACAAAACATTGTAATCAAATTTGCTGGGATTACAAACTAAAAATTAAATTAAAAATACGAACAAGAAGTAATGAGACATAAATTTAAAAGGCTTTTTCCTGGCACATTCCATTGTAATGTACAACCTAGAACACGACTTCCATTAAGGCTCTGTGGCCCTAGTGACCAGATTTGGTAAAGGAGAAATGCTGCCGCCTTGTGGCCGTTTCCCGCAAGAGAGGCTTTTAACCCACAGCTAATGGTCACTTAACATTCACAAGGACTCAGGGCTGTAAAGACACCTGCCCTCAAAATTGTGCTGAGGTAGGGAATGGATTAAAAATTTCAAAACAGGCAAATTTTTCAAGGAGGTAGTATGAAGAGGTAAATTTTACTCACTGTCTTTTTAAAAAAAAGAAAAATGGATAAAAGCTCAACCTCAGGAAGTATTAGACTCATGCAATCTAATCTACAAAAAGGTTGTAACTCACACCAGTCGAGTGACCATCAGCAAAAAGTCTACAAACAATAAATGCTGAAGGGGTTTTAGAGAACTGTGTACCCTCTAGCTGCTGGTGAGATGTAAAGTGGTTAACAGCCAATAATGAGAACAGAAAGGAGCTGCGTTTGCGAGTAAAAATTGAGGTACCATTCAATCCAGCAGGTGCACCACTGGGCCTCTCACCTGAGAAGACCAGAATCGAGAAGACCCGGGCTGCAAAAGCAGCACTGCAGCCTTATTCACAATAGACAAGACAGTGAAGCAACCAACATGTCCATCCACAGGTGAATGGATAAAGAAGAAGTGGTCCATGTACACAATGGAATATTAGCCATGCAAAACAGTGAAACCCTGCTCCTTGTGGCACCACAAATGAGCCTGGAGATAATCACAAAACATGATTACCTCATGGAAAGCAAAAGACCTATATTCTATGATATCACTTATACGCGTTATCTAATAACTGACACAAATGAACATATTTCCACAGAGAAAGGCACTCACAGACTTAGAAAAAAAAACGATGCTTATCTAAAAGGAAAGGTGGGGGGATGGGATAAATGAAGATTAGCGTTACCATATGTATACAAATACATATGATAAACATATATCAAAAAGACCCACCCTATAGCAAGGGAGGTCTACGGAACACTCTGTAATAATTGACATGCGAAGAGGATCTCGACATGTATAGATCTATATAATGTGTAAATGAACCAGAGGGTGTACACCTTGGACAAAAAACATTCTAAACATTACCCCAATTTAAAAAATTAAAACAGCAAACAAGAATTAATCAAACATAAACTTATGGGGGGTTTTCCTGGCACATTCCATTCAAATTTACAAGCTAGGAAAACCACTTCCAGAACGGCTCTGCTGCCCTAGGTACCAGATTTGATAATGGAGAAGTGCTCCTGCCTTGTGGCCATTTAGTACTAGAGCAGCTTAAACCCAGTGCTAATCGTTATGAAATATTCACACACATTGCAGGCCTGTAAATGACACCTGCCTTCAAAAAAATATCCTGGGGACGAAAATCCACCAAAATATTAAAAAGAGGGCAATCTTTCAACAAGATAATTTCAAGAGGTATATTGAACTCACAATTTTTTCTAATACTAGAATAGAAAAACGCCTGGAAAAATGATAAATTTTAGGAATTTTGAAAGACATGCAAACCCAAATTACAAAAACCTATAAGCTCACAGGAGTCAGAATGGCCATCAGCAAAAATGCTTCAAAAAATAAATGCTGAAGGGAGTGTGGAGAAGTGCGTACACTCGGCTCTAAGGGGGACATGGTAAGAGCCTCTAATGAAAACACAATGGAAGTGCCTTGAAAAGACAAACATTGAGATACCCGTCAATCAGACATACCCACTGCTGGGCCTATCTCCTGAGAAAATGAGAATCAGAACGTCACACCCTGGCAATCCTGCAGTCCAGCCATATTTACCTTAGCCAACATTTGGAAGCAACAAAAATGTTCATCAACAGAGGAATGCACCAAGAAGTAGTGGTCCTTGTATACAATGGAATATTACTACCGTAAAAAATATAACTTAAATTTAAAAAACAAACAAATGTAAGGAGACATCAGCATTTGTGGGTTTATCCGAGCACATTCCACTCTAACTTATAACCGAAGAACACCACTGGCGGGTAGGTCTGTTTCCCAAGTACCAGCGTGGGGAACGTAGAAAAGCTGCCACCCTCTGGCCGTTACCTGCAAAAGCAGCTTTAAAGCCTGGGCCAAAGGTCACTTCATATGAACAAGTACTGCAGGGCTAAAAACGAAACCTGCCCTCAAAATGTCTTGAGGAAGGTAATGGTTAAAATATTTCAAAATGTGACACATACGTTAAGAAAACACTTTGAAGAACTAAGCCGTAATCACAGCTGGAGAAATGAAAAGGACATGCCTTAAAGCTCAGTTTCAACGGATTATGAGACACATGCAAATTCAACCACAAAGAGGTATCAGTTCACACCAGTCAGAATAACCATCAGCAAAAAACTACAAAGAATAAATGCTAAAGGTGCTGTGGAGAAATGCATACCCTCAACTTTAAGTGGGACGTAACCTGGAAAGAGCCACTAAAGAGAACAGAATGGAGGTGCCTTTAAAAGGATAACGCTGAGCTACCATATGATCCAGGAGACCTATACCTGGACCTATAACCTAAGAAGACAGAACTGGAAAGACACAGGCGGGCAAATCTGCATTGCATAGTATTACAATAGCCAAGATATGGAAGTCACCAAAAAGTCCACCGACAATTGGGTGGACAAAGAAGAACTGCTACATATACAGATGGAATACGAGCTAGCGAAAAAATGAAACAATGCCATTGGCAGCACCATAGATGAGTCTAGATGTAATCACGCAACTTGTAGTAAGTGACAAAGCGAAAGACACATATCCTATCATATCACATAGAGGTGTTCCCTAAAAATTGATACAAACGAAGATATTGCCACAGAGAAAAGCAATTACAGATTCAGAACAAAAACTTATGGTTCACCAAATGGAAAGTTGTGAGGATTGGTTACATCACCATATTGAGGTTAACAGAGATATACAAACACACGTGAAATATATAATCACCAAAGACCTACACAATACCAAGAGAAGACTACTCAACATTGTGTCATAAATTACATGGGAAAAGATTCTAAATAAGAATAGATATATGTATATGTGTGAAAGAACCACATCTTGCACACCTACAACAAACAAACCATTGTAATCAAATTTGCTGTGATAAAAAATAAAAATTATGTTAAAACTGCGAACAAGAAGTAATGACACATAAACTTAAAGGGCTTTTTCCTGGCACATTCCATTCTAATTTACAACCTAGCACACCACTTCCAATAAGGCTCTGTTGCCCTAGTAATCAGATTTGGTAGAGGAGAGATGCTGCCGCCTTGTGGCCGTTTCCCGCAAGAGCAGTTTTAAACCCACAGCTAATGGTCACTTAAAATTCACAAGGACTCAGGGCTGTAAAGGACACTTGCCGTCAAAAATTGTGCTCAGGTAGGGAATGGACAAAGTAATTCAAAACAGGCAAATATTTCAAGAAGATAGTATGAAGAGGTAAATATTCCTCACTCTCTTTTTAAAAAAAAACCAGGAAAATGGATATAAGCTCAACCTCAGGAATTATTAGACTCATGCAATCTAATCAACCAAAAGGTTTCAACTCACACCTGTCGACTGACCGTCAGCAAAAAGTCTACAAACAATAAATGCTGATGCGGTTGTAGAGAACTGTGTAACCTCTAGGTGCTGGTGAGAAGTAAAGTGGTTAACAGCCAGTAATGAGAACAGAAAGGAACTGCGTTTAAAAGTAAAAGTTGAGGTACCATTCAATCCAGCAGGCACACCACTGGGCCTCTCACCTGACAAGACCAGAATCGAAAAGACACAGGCTGCAAAAGCTGCACTGCAGCCTTATTCAAAATAACCAAGATGGGAAGCAACCAAAATGTCCATCAACGGGTGAATGGATAAAGAAGAAGGGGTCCATGTACACAATGAAATATTAGCCATGGAAAACAATGAAACACTGCTCTTTGAGGCACCAGAGATGAGCCTGGAGATAATCAGAAAACATGAGGTAAGTCGGAAAGCAAAAGACCTATATCCTATGCTATCCCTTATAGGCGTTACCTAATAACTGACACAAATGAACATATTTCCACAGAGAAAGACACATACAGACTTAGAAAACCAACTATGCTCATCTAAAAGGAAAGGTGGGGGCAATGGATAAATGAGATTAGTGTTACTATACATATCCAAATACATACTATATACATATTTCAAAGAGACCGACCATATATAGCCAGGGAGGTCTACAGAACACTCTGTAATATTTTACATGGGAAGAGGATCTGTAGAATAGACCTATATAATATACAAATGAACCAGATTGTGTACCCCTAGGACAAACAATATTCTAATCTTAACCCCGATTAAAACAATTACCAAAAACAACAAATAATGAGACATAAACTTATGGGGGTTTCTCCTGGCACATGCCATTTTAATTTACAACCTAGGAACACGACTTCCAGAAAGGCTCTGCTGCCCTAGTACCCAGATTTGGGAATGGAGAAATGCTGCCTCCTTGTGGCCATTTCCCACAACAGCAGCTTTAAACCCACTGCTAAAGGTCACTAAATATTCACCAACTTGCAATTCTGTAAATGACAACTGCCCTCCAAATAAATCCTGGGATCAAAAATGGAGCAACAATTTCAAAAGTGGGCAACCTTCCAAGAAGACAATTTCAAGAGGTGTATTGTACTCACAGTTTTTTCTTTTAAGAGAAAAGAAAAAGGTGCGGGCAAATGATGTATTTTAGGAATTTTGAAAGACATGCAAACCCAAATTACAAAAAACTATCAGCTCACAGCAGTCAGAATGGCCATCAGCAAAAATGCTTCAAAAAAACAAATGCTGACGGGACTGTGGAGAAATGCGTACACTCGGCTCTAAGGGGGACGTGGTAAGAGCCTCTAATGAAAACACAATGGAAGTGCCTTGAAAAGGTAAACATTGAGCTACCCGTCAATCAGTCATACCCATTGGTGGGCCTATCTCCTGAGAAAATGAGAATCAAAACGTCACAGCCTGGCAATCCTGCACTCCAGCCATATTTACCATAGCCAACATTTGGAAGCAATGAAAATGTCCATCGACAGAGGAATGCACCAAGAAGAACTGTTCCATGTACACAATGTAACATTACTCCAGTAATAAATATAAGTTAAAGTTAAAAGACAAACATAAGTAAGGAGACATCAGCATTTGTGGGTTTATTCAGGCACATCCCACTCTAATTTATAACCGAGGTACACCACTGGACGGAAGGTCTGTTTCCCTAGTACCAGAGTGGGGAACGTAGAAAGACTGCCGCCCTCTGGACGTTACCTGCAAAAGCAGATTTAAGCCTGTACTCATGGTCACCGCAAAATGTCTTGAGGGAGGTAATGGCCAAAAAATTTTAAAATAGGACACATACTTTAAGAAAACACTTTGAAGAACTAAGCTGTACTCACAGCCTGAAAAATTAAAAGGACCAGCCTTAAAGCTCTATTTCAACAGATTATGAGACACATGCAAATTCAACCACAAAGAGGTATCAGCTCACAGCAGTCAAAATAACCATCAGCATAAAACTACAAAGAATAAATGCTAAAGGTGCTGTGGAGAAATGCATACCCTCAACTTTATGTGGGACGTAACCTGAAAAGAACCACTAAGGAGAACAGAAAGGAGGTGCCTTTAAAAGGTTAACGCTGAGCTACCATATGATCCAGTAGACCTATACCTGGACCTATAACCTAAGAAGACAGAACTGGAAAGACACAGGCAGGCAAATCTGCATTGCATAGTATTACAATAGCCAAGATATGGAAGTCACCAAAAAGTCCACCGACAGATGGGTGGACAAAGAAGAACTGCTACATGTACAGATGGAATATGAGCTAGCGAAAAAATGAAACAATGCCATTGGCAGCACCATAGATGAGTCTAGAAGTAATCACGCAACTTGTAGTAAGTGACAAAGCGAAAGACAACATATCCTATCATATCACATAGAGGTGTTACCTAAAAATTGATACAAACGAAGATATTTCCACAGAGAAAGGCAATCACAGATTCAGTACAAAAACGTATGGTTCACCAAATGGATAGGTGTGAGGATTGGACACATTACTATATTGGGGTTAACAGACATATAAAAACACATGTGAAATATAGAATCACCAAAGACGTACGCAACACCAAGAGAAGACTACTCAACATTGTGTCCTAACCTACATGGGAGAAGGATCTGAAGAAGAATAGATATATGTATATGTATGAAAGAACCACATCTTGCACACCTAGAACAAACAAAACGTTGTAATCAAATTAGCTGGGATTAAAAACTAAAAATTAAATTAAAAATACGAACAAGAAGTAATGAGACATAAATTTAAAAGGCTTTTTCCAGCTCAGATTTTTTGCTGATATACAGATGTGTATATCCAGCTGCTTACTTGACTTTTACTTGTCATCTCCAAGTGGATATTTAGTAGACATGTAAAAATGTGTATGACTAAAACTGAATTCTGAATGTTTCCCCCCTTCCACTCAAAGGAAGTCTTCTAAGTTGATGACAATTCCATAATTCTAGCTGCACAGACCAAAAACCTTGAAGCCATCTGGCTCCACATTCGATTTATCATGAAAATCTCCTGATTCTTTCAAATTTTAGTATATCTAAAAGCTGACCACTGCTCGTAACCTCTACCGCTAACACTTCCACCTGAGCCATCATTAATTTTCATTTAGCTTAGTGCACTAATTTTCTGACAAATACTCTTCTCACTATAATTGACCCCACTCCTTATAATTTGCTCCCCAAACAGCAGCCAGAGTTAATATCATAAATGAAAGTCAAATCATAGCTTCTGCTCAAAACTTTGCAACATCAGGATGGGGGAGAGGGAGGCACAAACTATTGGGTGTAAGATAGCCAATATTTTGTAATAACTGTAAATGGAAAGTAACCTTTAAAATTGCATTTAAAATTTAAAAAGAAAACCCAGCAACTCTGTAATCATTCTCTAGTTTACTCAGAGTCAACATCTTACAGAAGTATAAAATGTCCTACATGATACAGTTGCTATTTTCCCTTTCTCTTTTTGTCTGATATCATTTCATTATCTTTCACTCTATTCCAGCCATATTGATCCTTTTCTGTTTCTCTGTAACACCAGGCATATTCCAAGATGCCCCCCCCACCCCCGCCTGGAAATATACTCTTCTGGATAAATCCTTCAATCTCTTCATATCTTTGCTCAAAACTTATTTCTTTTTATTTTCACAATAACGTGCCAATCATCAATTTATTTCCTTGCAATTGCAAATTCACCCTTCCTTGTTGGCTGTACGAAAATGGGGATGAGCTCTTTAAATATTTTCTCTTTGTCAGCTGGTATGTGTTAACCTTTGCAGGAGAGGGCACTGAAGAGACATTACAAGAGAAAGGTTTTTCTCCCTGCTTCCAGTATGCTGTCTCAGCAGGCTCCTGCAGGGCAAAGGACTGTTCCAGAGTTTGGCTCCTACAGCATGGAAGGCTTCTCCAGCTCCAACCTTCTGTAGCATAATAATTTTCTCCAGCACCTGGGATCCTGCAGAGCGCTGTGTTCAGCTCAGCAGTATCAAGAACTTCTGACACTACCCTCAGGCAATTATGTTTGTGAACATCTTTCCCACAAACCCAAAATGGTAGATTCCAGCAAGTTCCACCATCACACACCTCAGTGATTTCTCTGCTATTCAGTGCATCACAGCCATGCATCCTCAGACAATGTCTGAATTGCCATTTTACTTTGTACTTTATACATTTACCATAGTCGTTAGACTATGCACAATTAAAAATAACAATATTATTAAATATTTTAAAATATAGTTGTGACATATTTCTATATATCTTTTCATGTACTTAAAAATTACTTATTTATTTGCATCAGATAGGTGGAACCCCTTTGTTGTGCTTACAACTACTCTATGATCAGCCATTCTATGTACATTGGATAACACGGGAAAATTTGAGATTCACAATTTTGCTGGATCTCTGAAAAGTCTATTGCATTTTTACAGATTATTATTTTGTTCACCAACTTAGTAATTATTTAGCAAGATGGCCAAATATAAGTTTAGCAAAAAAAAGTGCATTGTTTTTCTGTAAATTATATAGGAAGTTCATCAATAAGTAGAAAGACTATATTTAAATGATGTAAAAATGAAAAAATAATAAAATTCCAGCAATCTGGGAAAATGAAGTTCTGGAGAGAGAAAGAAAGAGAGAGAGAGACAGAGACAGAGACAGAGACAGACAGTCACAGAAAACGAGGCTATGGAGACAACTTATTCTGAGCATTCTCTGCTTTCTATTATTCTTCAGGCAGTTCTTTCAGAAGGCAATGGCCCAGAGCTGAAAACTAGATTTTTGTTGTTGTGAGCAAAACCCAGTTGCCTGATACTGCCAATGTCTTATGTGCTAGAAACACATTTAAATGATAATAAAACAGCAGTATTCAAGATGTTCCAGCTCATATTCATTTGACAATGAGAAAGTATAGTATGCTTTGATTGTAATTGCTGTCAGACTTTGCAATCGTTCTCCTACACATGTTTATTCTAAATTTATTTTCTCTATAACTTGAAATGGTGTCACCAGCCAGTCAGCAACCAGGAAACAACAGGAAACACGTCAGGTAAATTTGGGAGTTTTTCATGTTGGAAACGTTGGGCCTAAACATATAGTTCTGACACAAGCTGATTTATAGTGGTGCTGTTGGTTATTTACTGTGTTATCATGAAATAACTCTGTTGTATTTTTGTAATTTACCAAGTGCTTTATGTAAGATTCTGGGTGGTGATTTAACACAGCTCTCTAAATAATTCCTCTCCTCTCTGAGTCCCTGATGCTCACTCTGATTCATGTGAGACTGAAGATGAGAGGCTTCCATATAAAAAAGATAGTTTATGAGTAGGAATCTTTCTATGGCAGCCATGCTAGGTATTGAAGGGGTCTCATTTAGGAGCTAAAATGCCAACAGGCATGGCCAGAGACTGCCTGTGAAATCATGGATCTCCACAACTGTCAAAATTCCACCTAATCTGCTGCAGCCAAGACCCCCTCTAAAGTTTACTGAACTTCCCATTCATCTTGAGAAGAGCTCGAACCAAATTTGGAAGAAAGAAATAGGCCTATGTTAGGGAATAAATCAGCTTAGTATTCTCTTTTTTTCTCCTTTTCTTCCACCAAGTCTAAATGAACATATAGGTACATATCCTAGCTTTGAAAGAACAAGGTTATTCAGTGTGATATGTTCTATTCAATATTTAGAGGAATAGAAAGGTAAATCAAGTTAGTTATCCCACCAGCATACCTAGCAAACATCAATAATTTATTATAGAGACAATATGAAGTGAACAGTCAGCAATTATCCAGTTAATGTGATCAATCCAGGTAGGCGATGGGCCATGGCTGATTGAAACCTTACTAATGATAGATAATAACGCTATTGTCAAATAGGCTGTGTGACATTAGTTATCTATCATTATGTTTGCCCAAATGAAGAGACTGATGCCATTTTGGATCTGTTCATTTTTGCATATTTTAAAACATGACCAACATTAATCAATTTGCATAATCAGATTAAAAATTTTAAATGATAGTAAGATAACTGTGAAATTATCCCAATTTGAGGTTTGTTTAAAAAGCCATTGAATCAACAATTAGATTTTGGGAGTCATTTCACTTGTTACTTTGGGAACCAGCATCCTAATCTCTATCCACTTGGAAACTATGAGTACTAATTTTTTTGTGACCCATGCTTCTTAGAAAATAACTGTACCCTGCACCTTGACTTGACTGAAAGACCCAATCAGAATGAATCTTGAGGCTATTCTAGCTGCATGTTTTCAGATATAGATAAACTTGTCTTGTTATTAAATTTTATAACACATCTACCACTAATCAAGAAATCAATGATATTATAGGATATAATTTCTGAATATCTAGATTTATGATCAGAATAAGTGAAGTATCTGTTTTAAAAGATTTTTTACACAATTGTAGCCTTTTAAAAAATATAGATCTCTGTAAATTAAGCCATTTACTTCTGTATATTTGTGAAGGGCAAGGTTATATCAAAAATTGAATATCAGTTCACACATATAACTTTAGATAAACTATATTTTCTTCTCTCTGTAACTCTCTTTCCTGTTTTGTATTTCTACTTATTTCACACAAGTACTGGTCTCTGGTGTTTCTCAGCCCCTGTTTTAGTGCTGGAAACAGATTTCTTACCTTGATGAATGAGGTCTGCCAGAGTTTATATACTTTGATGCCCTGGCACCCTTTGGAGTAATAATGAGAACTGCTGCTTCCTAATAGGTATTGCTGTTAACTCTAGGGAGAAAAGGGATTTTACAAGATGATTTATTGACTACACAAGATGATTCCAAAACGGATTTGCTGGCTGACAAGTAACAATAATATTACCAGTTGATATTAAACTTACATAAATGGAAAGTTAATATAAAAAGCTGATTTAAAACAAATATTTCTGTACTGACATATCTAAAATGAAAAGACCTAAGTCCTATATTTTAATGGCTTGCAGGCTGGAAAATCAACTGCATGTAATATAGGTAGCCAAATACCTGATGGTTGTGATAGCTCATAGATAACCTTGAGAGAATAATTATCTATAGATGTATCCAATTCCTTGCCTTGATTTTTCTCGTCCCAACAGTCTCCAAAATTTGTGTTCCAATACCAGTGATAATGGCATTTTTTAATCAGAATACAACATGAAATGCCATGTACTCATCTATTAAATGTCTTGAACTACAGCCCAGCCTTCAGAAATAAAGTAAAATCTGATTATATTAAGCATATTGTAAAAGGGATATTATCTCTTTGCTCTACACAGGTGGAAGGAAAATAAGTTTAACTGCCCGCTGCATGATGCATGGGTGGGTGTATCCTACTAAATTCTGGCAATAGACTTATGAGGTGGGATATCTCTATCTCTATCTATCTATCTATCTATCATAAATGTGGACCAAAATTCCAAGAGGAAAAACAATTTGTCCTGAATCCACAAAGCTATTAAATTTGGAATTAAAATCTAGGTCAATCTAACTTTATAACCAATGCTCTTTCCATTATGTTAATACAGGTATAAAAACTTTTGATTTATTATTGTGATTATTACTGACTTATTGTGGAAAGAAAACACGCATGTTATGTAAAAGCATATAATAAAAAAAAAAAAATGTAAATCTGTTTGCTTACGACTTCTGTGGGATTCACCAGAAAACCAAAAATAAAAGCAAAAACAACAACAAAAAAAAAAAAAAAAAAAAAGAAGTAATGAGACATAAATTTAAAAGGCTTTTTCCTGGCACATTGCATTGTAATTTACAACCTAGAACCCGACTTCCATTAAGGCTCTGTGGCCCTAGTGACCAGATTTGGTAAAGGAGAAATGCTGCCGCCTTGTGGCCGTTTCCCGCAAGAGCGGCTTTTAACCCACAGCTAATGGTCACTTAACATTCACAAGGACTCAGGGCTGTAAAGACACCTGCCCTCAAAATTGTGCTGAGGTAGGGAATGGATTAAAAATTTCAAAACAGGCAAATTTTTCAAGGAGGTAGTATGAAGAGGTAAATTTTACTCACTGTCTTTTTAGAAAAAGAAAAATGGATAAAAGCTCAACCTCAGGAAGTATTAGACTCATGCAATCTAATCTACAAAAAGTTTTCAACTCACACCAGTCGACTGACCTTCAGCAAAGCTGCTGGTGAGATGTAAATTGGTTAACAGCCAATAATGAGAACAGAAAGGAGCTGCGTTTAATAGGAAAAATTGAGGTACCATTCAATCCAGCAGGCACTCCAATGGGCCTCTCACCTGAGAAGGCCAGAATCAAGAAGACCCGGGCTGCAAAAGGTGCACTGCAGCCTTATTCACAATAGACAAGACAGTGAAACAACCAAAATGTGCATCAACAGATGAAGGTATAAAGAAGAAGTGGTCCATGTACCCAGTGAATACCAGCCATGGAAACCAATGAAACACTGCTCTTTTAGGCACCATAGATGATCTTGGAGATAATCACAGAACATGAGATAAGTCGGAAAGCATAAGTCCTATATCTTATGATAACACTTATAGGCGTTATGTAATAACTGACACAAATGAACATATTTCCACAGAGAAAGGCTCTCACTGAGTTAGAAAAAATACTATGCTTATCTAAAAGGAAAGGTGGGGGGAATGGATAAATGAAGATTAGCGTTACCATATGTATACAAGTACATATTATATACATATATCAAAAAGACCGACCTTATAGCAAGGGAGGTTTACAGAACACTGTGTAATAATTTACATGGGAAGAGGATCTCTACATAAATAGATATATATAATGTGTAAATGAACCAGAGTGTGTACACCTTGGACAAACAACTTTCGAACCATTATCCCAATTTAAAAACTTAAAACAATGAACTAGAAGTAATGAGAGATAAACTTATGGGGGGTTTTCCTGGCACATTCCATTCAAATTTACAACCTAGGTAAATGACTTCCAGAACGGCTCTGCTTCCCTAGTACCCAGATTTGGGAATGGAGAAATGTTGCATCCTTGTGGCCATTTCCCACAACAGCAGCTTTAAACTCACTGCAAAAGGTCACTGAATATTCACCAATTGCAGTTCTGTAAATGACACCTGCCCTCCTAAAAATACTGAGCTCGAAAATCGACCAAAAAATTCAAGAGTGCAACCTTCCAAAAAGACAATTTGAAGAAGTATATTGTACTCACACTTTTTTTTCTTTTTTCTTTTAACAGAAAAGAAAAAGGCGTGGAAAAATGATGAATTTTAGGAATTTTTACAGACATGTAAACCCAAATTACAAAAACTATCACCACACAACAGTCAGAATGGCCATCAGCAAAACTGCTGCAAACAATAAATGCTGACGTGATTGTGCAGAAATGCGTACCCTCGATTCTAAGGGGGGCGTGGTAAGAGCCACTAATGAATGCACAATTGAGGTGCTTTGAAAAAGTAAACATTGAGGTACCATACCAGTCAATCAATCATACCCACTGCTGGGTCTGTCACCTGAGAAAATGAAAATCAAAAATCACAGGATGGCAATCCTGCACTCCAGCAATATTTACCATAGGCAACACTTGGAAGGAACGAAAATGTCCATCAACAGAGGAATGAACCAAGAAGAAGTGGTTCTTGTATACAATTGAATATTACTCCATTAAAAAATATAAATTAAAATTAAAAAACAAACAAATGTAAGGAGACATCAGCATTTGTGGGTTTATCCGGGCACATTCCACTCTAATTTATAACTGAAGAACACGACTGGACGGTAGGCCTGTTTCCGTAGTACCAGCGTGGGGAACGTAGAAAGGCTGCCGCCCTCTGGTTGTTACCTGCAAAAGCAGGTTTAAAGCCTGAGCTAATGGTCACTTCATTTGAACAAGTACTGTAGGGCTGTAAATGAAACCTGCCCTCCAAATGTCTTGAGGGATGTAATGGCCAAAATATTTCAAAAGGTGACACATACTTTAAGAAAACACTTTGAAGAACTAAGCCGTAGTCACAGCTAGAAAAATGAAAAGGACATGCCTTAAAGCTCTCAACGGATTATGAGACACATGCAAATTCAACCACAAAGAGGTATCAGCTCACACCAGTCAGAATAACCATCACCAAAAAACTACAAAGAATAAATGCTAAAGGTGCTGTGGAGAAATGCATACCCTCAACTTTGTGTGGGACATAACCTGGAAAGAGCCACTAAAGAGAACAGAATGGAGGTGCTTTTAAAAGGTAAACTGTGAGCTAACATATGATCCAGCAGACCTATTCCTGGACCTATAAGCTAAGAAGACATAATTGGAAAGACACAGGCAGGCAAATCTGCATTGCATAGTATTACAATAGCGAAGATATGGAAGTCACCAAAAAGTCCACCGACAGACGGATGGACAAAGAAGAACTGATACATGTATAGATGGAATATGAGCTAGTGAAAAAATGAAACAATGCCATTTGCAGCACCATAGATGAGTCTAGATGTAATCACGCAACTTGGAGTAAGTGAGAAAGCCGAAGATACATATCCTATCATATCACATAGAGGTGTTACCTAAAAATGGATACAAACGAAGATATTTCCACAGAGAAAGGCAATCACAGATTCAGTACAAAAACTTATGGTTCACCAAGTGGAAAGGTGTGAGGATAGGATACATTACGATATTGAGGTGAACAGAGAGATACAAACACATGTGAAATATATACTCACCAAAGACCTACGGAATATCAAGAGAAGACTCCTCAACATTGTTTCATAACCTACATGGGTAAAGGATCTAAAGAAGAATAGATATATGTATATGTGTGAAAGAACCACATCTTGCACACCTAGAACAAACAAAACATTGTAATCAAGTTTGCTGTGATAAAAAAATAAAGATACAGTTAAAAATACGAAAAAAAGTAATGAGACATAAACATAAAGGGGTTTTCCCTGGCACATTCCATTGTAATTTACAAGCTAGAACACCAATTCCAGTAAGGCTCTGTTGCCCTAGGAACCAGATTTAGTAAAGGAGAAATGCTGCCTCCTTGTGGCCGTGTCCCACACGAGCAGCTTTTAACCCACAGCTAATGGTCACTTAACATTCACAAGGACTCAGGGCTGTAAAGGACACCTGCCCTCGAAATTGTGGTGAGGTAGGCAATAGATAAAAAAATTGAAAACAGGCAAATTTTTCAAGAAGATTGTATGAAGAGGTAAGTTTTACTCCCTCTTTTTTTTAAAAAAAGAAAATGGATAAAAGCTCAACCTCAGGAATTATTAGACTCATGCAATCTAATGTACAAAAACGTTTCAACTCACACCAGTCGACTGACCATCAGCAAAAAGTCTACCAACAATAAATTGTGATGTGGTTTTAGACAACTGTGTACTCTCTAGCTGCTGGTGAGATGTAAAGTGTTTAACAGTCAATAATGAGAACAGAAAGGAACTGCCTTGAAAAGGTAAAATTGAGGTACCATTCAATCCAGCAGGCTCACCCCTGGGCCTCTCACCTGAGAAGTCCAGAATCGAAAAGACACAGGCTGCAAAAGCTTCGCTGCAGCCTTATTCAAAATAACCATAACTGTGAAGCAACCAAATAGTCCATCCACTGGTGAATGGATAAAAAAGAAGTGCTCCATGTACACAATGAAATATTAGACATGGAAAACAATGAAACACTGCTCTTTGAGGCACCATAGTTGAGCCTGGAGATAATCAGAAAACATGAGGTAAGTCGGAAAGCAAAAGACCCATATCCTATGTTATCACTTATAGCCGTTATCTAATAACTGACACAAATGAACGTATTTCCACAGAGGAAGACATGCACAGACTCAGAAAACCAACTATGCTCATCTAACAGGAACAGTGGGAGGAATGGATAAATGAAGATTAGTGTTACTATACGTATACAAATACATATTATACAGATATTTCAAAAAGACCTACCATATAGCAAGGGAGGTCTACGGAACACTCTGTAATATTTTACATGGGAAGAGGATCTGTACATGAAGAGACATATATAATGTACAAATGTACCAGGTTTTGTACACCTAGGACAAACAATATTCTGAGCTTTACCCCGATTAAAAAAATTAACAAAACCAAGAAGAAGTAATGAAACATAAACTTATGGGGGTTTCACCTGGCACATTCCATTCTAATTTACAACCTAGGACAACGACTTCCAGAAAGGCTCTGCTGCCCTAGTACCCAGATTTGGGAATGGAGAAATGCTGCATCCTTGTGGCTGTTTCCCACAACAGCAGCTTTAAACCCACTGCAAAAGGTCACTAAATATTCACTAACTTGCATTTCTGTACATGACACCTGCCCTCCAAAAAATACTGAGGTCGAAAATCGACCAAAAAATTCAAGAGTGCAACCTTCCAAGAAGACAAGTTCAAGAGGTACATTGTATTTACAGTTTTTTTCTTTTAAGAGAAAAGAAAAAGGCGTGGGAAAATGATGAATTTTAGAAATATTTAAAGACATGTAATCCCAAATTACAAAAACCTATCAGTTCACACCAGTAAGAATGGCCATCAACAAAACTGCTGCAAACAATAAATGCTGAAGGGATTGTGTAGAAATGCGTACTCTCGCTTCTAAGGGGGACATGGTAAGAGACACTAATGAAAGCACAATGGAGGTGCCTTGGTAAGGTAAACCTTGAGCTACCAGTCAATCAATCATACTCACTCATGGGCCTATCACCTGAGAAAAAGAGAGTAAAAGAGTCACAGGCTGGCAATCCTGCACTCCAGCAATATTTACCATAGACAATACTTGGATGCAAGGAAAATGTCCATCAACAGAGGAATGCACCAAGAAGAAGTGGTCCATGTATACAATGGAATATAAGCCATGGAAAAGAATGAAGCACTGCTCTTTGAGGCACCATATATGAGCCTGGAGATAATCACAAGACATGAGGTAGGTCGGAAAGCAAAAGACCTATATCCTATGATATCACTTATGGTGTTATCTAATAACTGACACAAATGAACATATTTCCAAAGAGAAAGACACTCACGGGCTTAGAAAACAAACTCTGCTCATCTATAAGGAAAGGTGTGGGCAATGGATACATGAAGATTTGTGTTACTATACGTATACAAATACATACTATATACATATATCAAAAAGCCAGACCATATATTAAGGGGGTTCTATGGAACACTCTGTAATATTTTACATGGGAAGAGGATCTGTACATGAATAGACGTATATAATGTACAAATGAACCAGACTGTGTACACTTAGGACAAACAATCTTCTAATATTCACCATGATTAAAAAAAATTTAAAAACCAAGAAGAAGCAATGAGACATAAATTTCTGGGGATATCTCCTGGCACATTCCATTCTAATTTACAACCTAGGAACACGACTTCCAGGAAGGCTCTTGCCCTAGTACCCAGATTTGGGAATGGAGAAATTCTACCTCATTGTAGCCGTTTCCCACAACAGCAGCTTTAAACCCATTGCTTAAGGTCACTAAATATTCACAAAACTTGCTGGACTGTAAATGACACCTACCCTCCAAAACAATCCTGGGGTTGAACACTGACCAAAAAATTCAAAAGAGGGCAACGTTCCAAGAAGACACTTTCAAGAGGTATATTGTACTCACACTTTTTTCTTTTTTTTTAACAGAAAAAAAAGGAATGGAAAAATGATGAATTTTAGAAATTTTAATGACATGCATACCCATATTACAAAAACCTATCAGCTCACAGCAGTCAGAATGGTCATTAGGAAAAATGCTGCAAAAAATAAATGCTGAAGGGATTGTGGAGAAATGCGTACCCTCGGTTGTAAGGGGGGCATGTAAAGAGCCACTAATGAAAACACAATGTAGGTGCTTTGAAAAGGGAAACATTGAGCTACCAGTCAATCAATCACAACCACTGCTGGGCCTATCACCTGAGAAAATTAAAATCATAAAGTCACAGGCTGGCAATCCCGCACTCCAGCAATATTTACCATAGCCAACACTTGGAATCAATGAAAATATGCATCAACCGAGGAATGCACCATGAAAAAGTGGTCCATGTACACAACTGAATATTACTCAAATAATAAATATAAATTAAATTTAAAAAACAAACAAAAGTAAGGAGACATCAGCATTTGTGGGTTTATCCGGGCACATTGCACTCTAATTTATAACCGAGGAACACTACTGGCCGGAAGGTCTGTTTCCCTAGTACCAGCATGGGGAACGTAGAAAGGCTGCCGCCCTCTGGCCGTTACCTGCAAAAGCAGGTTTAAAGCCTGAGCTAATGGTCACTTCATATGAACATGTACTGCAAGGCTGTAAATGAAACCTGCCCTCAAAATGTCTTGAGGGAGGTAATGGCCAAAAATTTTCAAAAAGTGACACATACTTAAGAAAACACTTTAAAGAACTAAGCTGTAATCACAGTTTGATAAATAAAAAGGACATGCTTTAAAGCTCAATTTCAACACATTATGGGACACATGCAACTTCAACCACAAAGAGGTCTCAGCTTGCAACTGTCAGAATAACCATCAGCAGGAAAACTACAAACAATAAATACTGAAGGTGTTTTGGAGAAATGCATACCCTCAACTTTAAGTGGGACGTAACCTGGAAAGAGCCACTAATGAGAACTGAATGGTGGTGCCTTGAAAACGTACACACTGAGCTACCATATGATACAGCAAGCCCACTCCTTGGCCTATAACATAAGAAGATAGAACTGGAAAGACACAGGCAAGCAAATGTGCATTGCAGCAGTATTACAATAGCCAAGACATGGAGGCAACCAGAAAGTCCACCAAGAGGTGCGTGGCCAAAGAAGAACTGGTACACGTACAGATGGAATATTAGCCAGGGAAAAAATGAAACAATGCCATTTGCAGCACCATGTATGATTCTTGAGGTAATCAGGCAAATTGTACTAAGTCAGAAAGCAAAAGACACATATCCTATAATATCACTTATAGGTCTTAGCTAAAAATTTATACCAATGAAGATATTTCCACAGAGAAATGCAATCACAGATTCATTAAACAAACTTATGGTTCACCAAATGGAAAGGTGTCAGGATTGGATACATTAGGATATTGGGGTTAAGATAGATATAGAAACACATGTGAAATATGTAATCACCAAATACCTATGTAATCACCAAAAACCTATATAATACCAAGAGAAGATTACTCAACAGTGTGTCATAACCTACATGGGAAAATGATCCAAAGAAGAATAGATATATGTATATGTTTAAAAGAACGACATCTTGCACACCTAGAAGAAACAAAACATTTTAATCAAATTTGCTCTGATAAAAAATAAAAAATAAATTAAAAAAGAACAAGAAGTAATGACACATAAACTTAAGGGGCTTTTTGCTGGCACATTGCATTCTAATTTACAACCAAAACATGACTTCCATTAAGGCTCTGTCATCACTAATAAAGCAGCTTTATAAGCAATGTTGAAGATAGCTTAAAAGAAGTCTCACTAATTATTGATAGTAACAAGAAAACAAAGTAAAGTAAAAATCTCACTGCCAAAAGTATACATAGAGTAAGGATAGTAGATCAAACACTTATTAAACTTCTGTAAAGAATAAAAGACAACAGTAGTATGTTTTTTAAAAATAGAGGGCACAAATAATTCTGAAATGAAACAGATGATGTTACAACAGACACCACAGAAATACAAAGTATCCTAAGATACACACAGGGTAACTCAGGGCTCAGACTGGACAGAGCCCACTCTCCAGTCCCCTGTACATGACTTACAGGAGCCTCAGGAACTGAGGAGAGGGTCCCTGAGGAGAGGCTCAAGATAGAATATGGTAGGCATTAACATGGCTGCATTCATCTTAAACATGCCTGAACTACATTCACACGAGATGATTTTGTCCTGTATGTACATCGGCACCTCTAGTCGGAACTGCAGATCTTTGGCTTCATCACCTCTACTGACAGCATTAGCTTCACCTGCTGTGGACCGTCTCCTATAGGATTTCTAGAACCACAAATCATCGAAGCTTCACAAGACCCAGAAGCTGTGCGACTCCACGAAGAGTCTCAGAGTCTCAACTCCACTCAGATACTCCACTCTTGGAGGGCACACACAAAGTAGTGTGCACATCAGGACACAGGGGAAGGAGCAGTGACCCCGTAGGAGAATGACCAGAACTACCTGCTAGTTTTAGAGGGTCTGCTGTAGAGGCAGGTGGTGGCTGTGTCTGTGGCTCACCGTGAGGACAACAACACTGGCAGCAGAATTTCTGGGAAATACTCCTTGGTGTGAGCCCTCCCAGAGTCCGCCATTAGCCCCACCAAGAGCAAGGTAGGATCCAGTGCTCGGTTGCCTCAGGCCAAACAACCAACAGGGAGGGAACCCAGCCACATGCATCAGCAGACAAGCGGATTAAACTTTTTATTAAAGTTTTATTTAATCCGTAGACAAGCGGATTAAAGCTCTGCCCACCAAAGCAACACCCAGCTCTACCCACCACCAGTCCCTCCCATCAGGAAGCTTGCACAAGCCTCTAAGATAGACTCATCCACCGGAGAGCAGACAGCAGAAGCAAGAAGAACTACAATTCTGCAGCCTGTGGAAGGAAAACCACATTCACAGAAAGATAGACAAAATGAAAAGGCAGAGGACTATATACCAGATCAAGGAACAAGATAAAACCCCAGAAAAAAAACGAAATGAGGTGGAGATAGGGAACCTGCCAGAAAAAGAATTCACAATAATGATAGTGAAGATGATCCAAGACCTTGGAAAAAGAATGGAGGCAAAGATCGAGAAGATGCAAGAAATGCTTAACAAAGACCTAGAAGAATTGAGGAACAAACACCTAGAAGAATTAAAGAACAAACAAACAGAGGTGAATAATATAATAACTGAAATGAAAAATACACTAGAAGGAATCAGTAGCAGAATAACTGTGGCAGAAGAACGGATAAGTGACCTGGAAGACAGAAAGGTGGAAATCACTGCCATGGAACAGAATAAAAAAAAGAATAAAAATAAATGAAGACACCCTAAGAGTCCTCTGAGACAACATTAAACGCAACAACATTCACATTATAGGGGCCCCAGAAGGAGAAGAGAGAGAGAAAGGACCCAAGAATATATTTGAAGAGATTATAGTCAAAAACTTCCCTAGCACGGGAAAAGAAATAGCCACCCAAGTCCAGGAAGCACAGAGAGTACCAGGCAGGATAAACCAAAGGAGAAAAATGCCAAGAAACATAGTAATCAAATTGACAAAAATTAAAGACAAAGAAAAATTATTGAAAGCAACAAGGAAAAAATGACAAATAACATACAAAAAAACTCCCATAACAGCTGATTTCTCAGCAGAAAATTTACAAGCCAGACGGGAATGGCATGATAAATTTAAAGTGATGAAAGGGAAGAACGTACAACCAAGAGTACTCCACCCAGCAAGGATCTCATTCAGATTTGACAGAGAAATCAAAAGTCCTACAGACAAGCAAAAGCTAAGAGAATTCAGCACCATGAAACCAGCTCTACACCAAATGCTAAAGGAACTTCTGTAATTGGGAAACACAAGAGAAGAAAAGGACCCACCAAGACAAACACATAACAATTAAGAAAATAGTAATAGGAACATACATATCAATAATTACCTTAAACATGAATGGACTAAATGTTCCAACCAAAAGACACAGGCTCGCTGAATGGATACAAAAACAAGACCCATATCTATGCTGTCTACAAGAGACCCATTTCAGACTTAGGGACATACACAGACTGAAAGTGAGGCGATGGAAAAATATATTCTATGCAAATTAAAATCAAAAGAAAGCTGGAGTAGCAATACTCATATCATAAAAAATAGACTTTAAAATAAAGAATGTTACAAGAGACAAGGAAAGACACTACATAATGGTCAAGGGATCAATCCAAGAAGAAGATATAACAATTATAAATATATATGTACCCAACAGAGGAGCACCTCAATATATGAGGCAACTGCTAACAGCTATAAAAGAGGAAATTGACAGTAACACAATAATAGCGGGGGACTTTAACAGCTCACTTACACCAGTGGAGATCATCCAGACAGAAAATTAAAAAGGAAGCACAAGCTTTAAATGACACAATAGACCAGATAGAGTTAATTGATATTTATAGGACATTCCATCCAAAAACAGCAGATTACACATTCTTCTCAACTGCACACGGAACATTCTCCAGGATAGATCAAATCTTGGGTCACAAATAAAGCCTCAGTAAATTTAAGAAAACTGAAATCATATCAAGCAGCTGTTCCGACCACAATGCTATGAGATTAGAAATCAATTACAGGGAAAAAACCGTAAAAAACACAAACACATGGAGTCTAAACAATACGTTACTAAACAACCAAAAGATCACTGGAGAAATAAAAGAGGAAATCAAAAACTACCTAGAGACAAATGACAACAAAAACACGATGATCCAAAACCTATGGGATGCAGCAAAAGCAGTTCTAAGTGGGAAATTTATAGCAATACAAGCCTACCTAAAGAAACAAGAACAATCTCAAATAAACGATATAACCTTACACCTAGAGGAACTAGAGAAAGAAGAACTAAACCAAAAGTCAGTAGAAGGAAAGGAAGCATAAAGATCAGAGCAGAAATAAATGAAATAGAAACAAAGAAAACAAAAGCAAAGATCAATAAAACTAAAAGCGGGTTCTTTGAGAAGATTAAACAAAAATGATAAGCCTTTAGCCAGACTCAAGAAAAAGAGGGAGAGACCAGAGACTCCCATCAAGCCTCTTAGATAGCCTCAACCACCAGATGGCAGACAGGAGAAGCAAGAAAAACTACAATCCTGCAGCCTGTGGACCAAAAACCACAGTTACAGAAAGATAGACAAGATGAAAAGGCAGAGGGCTATATACCAGATGAAGGAACAAGAAAAAAACCCAGAAAAACAACTAAATGAAGTGGAGATAGGCAACCTTCCAGAAAAAGAATTCAGAATAATGATAGTGAAGATGATCCAGGACCTCGGAATAAGAATAGAGGCAAAGATTGAGAAGATGCAAGAAATGCTTAACAAAGACCTAGAAGAATTAAAGAACAAACAAACAGAGATGACCAATACAATAACTGAAATGAAAACTACACTAGAAGGAATCAATAACAGAATAACTGAGGCAGAAGAATGGATAAGTGACCTGGAAGACAGAATGGTGGAATTCACTGCTGAGGAACAGACTAAATAAAATAGAATGAAAAGAAATGAAGACAGCTTAAGAGACATCTGGGACAACATTAAACGCAACAACATTCGCACTATAGGGGTCCCAAAAGGTGAAGAGAGAGAGAAAGGACCCGAGAAAGTATTTTATGAGATTATAGTCTAAAACTTCCCTAACATGGGAAAGGAAATAGCCACCCATGTCCAGGAAGCTCAGAGATTCCCATACAGGATAAACCCAAGGAGAAACACGCTGAGACACATAGTAATCAAAGTAGCAAAAATTAAAGACAAATAAAAATTATTGAAAGCAGCAAGGGAAAAACGACAAATAACATACAAGGGAACTCCCATAAGTTTAACAGCTGATTTCTCAGCAGAAAATCTGCAAGCCAGAAGGGAGTGGCATGATATACTTAAAGTGATGAAAGGGAAGAACCTACAACCAAGATTACTCTACCCGGCAAGGATCTCATTTAGATTTGATGGAGAAATCAAAAGCTTTACAGACAAGCAAAAGCTAAGAGAATTCAGCACCACCAAACCAGCTCTACAACAAATGCTAAAGGAACTTCTCTAAGTGGGAAACACAAGAGAAGTAAAGGACCTACAAAAACAAACCCAAACCAATTAAGAAAATGGTCATAGGAACATACATATCGATAATTACCTTAAACGTGGATGGATTAAATGCCCCAACCAAGAGACATAGACTGGCTGAATGGATACAAAAACAAGACCCATATATATGCTGTCTACAAGAGACCCACTTTAGACCTAGGGACACATACAGACTGAAAGTGAGGGGATGGAAAAAGATATTCCATGCAAATGGAAATCAAAAGAAAGCTGGAGTAGCTAAACTCATATCAGATAAAATAGACTTTAAAATAAAGAATGTTACAAGAGACAAGGAAGGACACTACATAATGATGAAGGGATCAATCCAAGAAGAAGATATAACAATTATAAATATATATGCACCCAACATAGGCACACTTCAATACATAAGGCAACTGCTAACAGCTATAAAAGAGGAAATTGACAATAACACAATCATAGTGGGGGACATTAACACCTTATTTACACCAATGGACAGATCATCCAAAATGAAAATAAATAAGGAAACAGAAGCTTTAAATGACACAATAGACCAGATAGATTTAATTGATATATATAGGACATTCCATCCAAAAACAGCAGATTACACGTTCTTCTCAAGTGCGCACGGAACATTCTCCAGGATAGATCACATCTTGGGTCACAAATCAAGCCTCAGTAAATTTAAGAAAACTGAAATCATATCAAGCACCTTTTATGACCACAACGCTATGAGATTAGAAATGAATTACAGGGAAAAAAACGTAAAAAAGACAAACACATGGAGGCTAAACAATACGTTACTAAATAACCAAGAGATCACTGAAGAAATCAAAGAGGAAATCAAAAAATACCTAGAGACAAATGACAATGAAAACACGACGACCCAAAACCTATGGGATGCAGCAAAAGCAGTTCTAAGAGGGAAGTTTATAGCTATACAAGCCTACCTAAAGAAACAAGAAAAATCTCAAGTAAACAATCGAACCTTACACCTAAAGAAACTAGAGAAAGAAGAACAAACAAAACCCAAAGTTAGCAGAAGGAAAGAAATCATAAAGATCAAAGCAGAAATAAATGAAATAGAAACAAAGAAAACAATAGCAAAGATCAATAAAACTAAAAGTTGGTTCTTTGAGAAGATAAACAAAATTGATAAGCCATTAGCCAGACTCATCAAGAAAAAGAGGGAGAGGACTCAAATCGATAAAATCAGAAATGAAAAAGGAGAAGTTACAACAGACACTGCAGAAATACAAAGTATCCTAAGAGACTACTACAAGCAACTTTATGCCAATAAAATGGACAACCTGGAAGAAATGGACAAATTTTTAGAAAGGTATAACCTTCCAAGACTGAACCAGGAAGAAACAGAAAATATGAACAGACCTATCACAAGTAATGAAATTGAAACTGTGATTAAGAATCTTCCAACAAACAAAAGTCCAGGACCAGATGGCTTCACAGGTGAATTCTATCAAACATTTAGAGAAGAGCTAACACCTATCCTTCTCAAACTCTTCCAAAAAATTGCAGAGGAAGGAACACTCCCAAACTCATTCTATGAGGCCACCATCACCCTGATACCAAAACGAGACAAAGACACTACAAAAAAAGAAAATTACAGACCAATACCACTGATGAATATAGATGCAAAAATCCTCAACAAAATACTAGCAAACAGAATCCAACAACACATTAAAAGGATCATACACCACGATCAAGTGGGATTTATCTCAGGGATGCAAGGATTCTTCAATATACGCAAATCAATCAATGTGATACACCATATTAACAAATTGAAGAAGAAAAACCATATGATCATCTCAATAGATGCAGAAAAAGCTTTCGACAAAATTCAACACCCATTTATGATAAAAACTCTCCAGAAAGTGGGCATAGAGGGAACCTACCTCAATATAATAAAGGCCATATATGACAAACCCACAGCAAACATCATTCTCAATGGTGAAAAATTGAAAGCATTTCCTCTAAGATCAGACACGAGACAAGGTTGTCCACTCTCACCACTATTATTCAACATAGTTCTGGAAGTCCTAGCCACGGCAATCAGAGAAGAAAAAGAAATAAAAGGAATACAAATTGGAAAAGAAGAAGTAAAACTGTCATCGTTTGTGGATGACATGATATTATACATAGAAAATCCTAAAACTGCCACCAGAAAACTGGTAGAGCTAATTAATGAATATGGTAAAGTTGCAGGATACAAAATTAATGCACAGAAATCTCTTGCATTCCTATACACTAATGATGAAAAATCTGAAAGAGAAATTATGGAAACACTCCCATTTACCATTGCAACAAAAAGAATAAAATACCTAGGAATAAACCTACCTAGGGAGACAAAAGACCTGTTTGCAGAAAATTATAAGACACTGATGAAAGAAATTAAAGATGATACCAACAGATGGAGAGATATACCATGTTCTTGGATTGGAAGAATCAACATTGTGAAAATGACTATACTACCCAAAGCAATCTACAGATTCAATGCAATCCCTATCAAATTACCAATGGCATGTTTTACGGAGCTAGAAAAATCATCTTAAAATTTGTATGGAGACACAAAAGACCCCGAATAGCCAAAGCAGTCTTGAGGCAAAAAAATGGAGCTGGAGGAATCAGACTCCCTGACTTCAGACTCTACTACAAAGCTACAGTAATCAAGACAATATGGTATTGGCACAAAAACAGGAACATAGATCAATGGAACAGGATAGTAAGCCCAGAGATTAACCCACACACATATGGTCAACTAATCTATGACAAAGGAGGCAAAGATATACAATGGAGAAAAGACAGTCTCTTCAATAATTGCTGCTGGAAAAACTGGACAGCTACATGTAAAAGAATGAAATTAGAATACTCCCTAACACCATACACAAAAATAAACTCAAAATGGATTAGACACCTAATATAAGACTGGACACTATAAAACTCTTAGAGGAAAACATAGGAAGAACACTCTTTGACGTAAATCACAGCAAGACCTTTTTTGATCCACCTCCTAGAGTAATGGAAATAAAAACAAAAATAAACAAATGGGACCTAATGAAGCTTCAAAGCTTTTGCACAGCAAAGGAAACCATAAACAAGACGAAAAGACAACCCTCAGAATGGGAGAAAATATTTGCAAACGAATCAACGGACAAAGGATTAATCTACAAAATATATAAACAGCTCATTCAGCTCAATATTAAAGAAACAAACACCCCAATCCAAAAATGCGCAGAAAACCTAAATAGACATTTCTCCAAAGAAGACATACAGACGGCCACGAAGCACATGAAAAGATGCTCAACATCACTAATTATTAGAGAAATGCAAATCAAAACTACAATGAGGTATCACCTCACTCCTGTTAGAATGGGCATCATCAGAAAATCAAGAAACAACAAATGCTGGAGAGGGTGTGGAGAAAAGGGAACCCTCTTGCACTGTTGGTGGGAATGTAAATTGATACAGCCACTATGGAGAACAATATGGAGGTTCCTTAAAAAACTAAAAATAGAATTACCATATGACCCAGCAATCCCACTACTGGGCATATACCCAGAGAAAACCGTAATTCAAAAAGACACATGCACGTGAATGTTCATTGCAGCACTATTTACAATAGCCAGGTCATGGAAGCAACCTAAATGCCCATCAACAGATGAATGGATAAAGAAGTTGTTGTACATATATACAATGGAACATTACTCAGCCATAAAAAGGAACGAAATTGAGTCATTTGTTGAGAAGTGGATGGATCTAGAGACTGTCATACAGAGTGAAGTAAGTCAGAAAGAGAAAAACAAATATCGTATATTAATGCATGTATGTGGAACCTAGAAAAATGGTACAGATGAGCCAGTTTGCAGGTCAGAAGTTGAGACACACATGTAGAGAATGGACATATGGACACCAAGGGGAGAAAACTGCGGTGGGATGGGGAGGGTGGTGTGCTGAATTGGGCTATTGGGATTGACATTTATACATTGATGTGTATAAAATTGATGCCTAATAAGAACCTGCAGTATAAAACAACAAACAAAACAACTAAAACTAAACATTCTTTGGGTTATTTGTATGGAAATATGTTAATATAAATGTTTCAGACATTACATGAAATTTCTAAAAATCTTATATTTGTATTTGTATGGAAATATGTATGGAAATATGTTAATATAAAGGTTTCAGACATTATATGAAATTTCTAATAGTCTTATATTTGTATTTGTATGGAAATATGTATGGAGATATGTTAATATAAATTTTTCAGACATTACATGAAATTTCTAAAAATCTTATATAAAAAAAAAAAGAAAAAGAGGGAGAGGACTCAAATCAACAAAATTAGAAGTGAAAATGGAGAAGTACAACAGACACCACAGGAACACAAAGCATCCTAAGAGACTACTACAAGCAACTCTATGCCAATAAAATGGACAACCTGGAAGAAATCGACAAATTCTTAGAAAGGGATAACCTTCCAGAACTGAATCAGGAAGAAATAGAAAATATGAACAAACCTATCACAAGCAATGAAATTGAAACTGTGATTAAAAATCTTCCACCAAACAAAAGTCCAGAACCAGATGGCATTACAGGTGAATTCTATCAAATATTTAGAGAAGAGCTAACACCCAACCTTCTCAAATTCTTTAAAACAATTGCAGGGGAAGGAACACTCCCAAACTCATTCTATGAGACCACCATCACCCTGATACCAAAACCAGACAAAGATACTACAAGGAAAGACAATTATAGACCAATATCACTGATGAATATAGATGTAAAAATCCTCAACAAAATACTAGAAACAGAATCGAACAACACATTAAAAGGATCATACACCATGATCAAGTGGGGTTTATCTCAGGGATGCAAGTGTTCTTCAATATACACAAATCAATGTGATACACCATATTAACAAATTGTAGAATAAAACCATATGATCATCTCAATAGATGCAGGAAAAGATTTTGAGAAAATTCAACACCCATTTATGATAAAAACTCTTAAGAGTGTGGGCATAGAGGGAAACTACCTCAACATAATAAAGGCCATATATGACAAACCCACAGCAAACAGCATTCTCAATGGTGAAAAACTGAAAGCATTTCCTCTAAGATCAGGAATAAGACGAGGATGTCCACTCTCACCACTACTATTCAACATAGCTTTGGAAGTCCTAGCCATGGCAATCAGAGAAGAAAAAATAAATAAAAGGAATACAAAAAGGAAAAGAAGAAGTAAAATTGTCACTGTTTGCAGATGACATCACATCATAGGTAGAGAATCCTAAAGATGCCACCAGAAAACCACTAGAGCTAATCAATGAATTTGGTAAAGTTGCAGGATACAAAATTAATGCACAGAAATTGCTTGCATTCCTATACACTAACAATGAAAGAACAGAAAGAGAAATTAAGGAAACAATCCCATTACCACTGCAACAAAAATAATAAAATACCTAGGAATAAACCTACCTAAGGAAGTAAAAGACCTGTACTCAGAAAACTATAAGACACTGATGAAAGAAATCAAAGATGATATAAACAGATGGAGACATATACCATGTTTTTGGATTAGAAGAATCAATATTGTGAAAAAGACTATACTACACAAAGCAATCTACATATTCAATGCAATACCTATCAAAATAACTTTGGTATTTTCTACAGAACTAGAAAAAAAATCTTAAAATTTGTAGGGAGACACAAAAGACCCCGGATAGCCAAAGCAGTCTTGAGGGGAAAAAAAAAAGAGCTGGAGGAATCAGACTTCCAGACTTCAGACTATATTGCAAAGCTACAGTAATCAAGATAATATGGTACTGACACAAAAACAGAAATATACATCAATAGAACAGGATAGAAAACACAGAGAGAAACCCACGTACTTATGGTTAACTAATCTATGACAAAGGAGGCAAGAGTATACAATGGAGAAAAGACAGTGTCTTCAGTAAGTGGTGCTGGGAAAACTGGACAGCTACATGTAAAAGAATGAAATTAGAACACTCCTTAACACCATACACAAAAATGAACTCAAAATGGATTAGAGACCTGAATGTAAGACCAGCCACTATAACACTCTTAGAGGAAAACATAAGCAGAACAGTCTATGACATAAATCACAGCAAGATCCTTTTTTGACCCACCTCCTAGATAAATGGAAATAAAAACAAAAATGAAAAAATGGGACCTAATGAAACTTAAAATCTTTTGCACAGCAAAGGAAAACATAAGCAAGACAGAAAGACAAACATCAGAATGGGAGAAAATATTTTCAAATGAAGCAAATGGCAAAGGATTAATCTCCAAAAAGCAGCTCATGTAGCTCAATATCACAAAACCAAACAACCCAATCCAAAAATGGGCAGAACACCTAAATAGACATTTCTCCAAAGAAGATATACAGTTTGCCAACAAACACATGAAAGGATGCTGAACATCACTAATCATTAGAGAAATGCAAATCAAAACTACAGTGAGGTATCACCTCACACCAGTCAGAATGGCCATCATCAAAAAATCTGCAAACAATAAATGCTGGAGAGGCATTTATTGGAGAAAAGGGAACCCTCTTGCACTGTTGGTGGGAATGTAAACTGATATAGCCACTAGGGAGAACGGTATGGGGGTTCCTTAAAAACTAAAAATAGAACTACTGTACAACCCAGCAATCCCACTACTGGACATTTACCCTGAGAAAACCATAATTCAAAAAGAGTCATGTACCACAATGTTCATTGTAGCTCTATTTACAATAGCCAGGACATCGAAGCAACCTAAGTGTCCATCAACAGATAACTGGATAAAGAAGATGTGGCACATATATACAATGGAACATTATTCAGCCATAAAAAGAAACGAAATTGAGTTATTTGTAGTGAGGTGGATGGACCTAGAGTCTGTCCTACACAGTGAAGTAAGTCAGAAAGAGAAAAACAAATACCGTATGCTAACACATATATATGGAATCTAAAAAAAAAAAGTTTATGAAGAACCTAGGGGCAGGAAAGGATTAAGGACACAGACATAGAGAAAGGACTTGAGGACACGGGGAGGGGGAAGGGTAAGCTGGGAAAAAGTGAGAGAGTGGTATGGACATATATACACTACCAAATATAAAATTGATAGCTACTGGGAAGCAACCACATAGCACAGGGAGGTCAGCTCGGTGCTATGTGACCACCTAAAGGGGTGGGATAAGGGAGTGAGAGGGAGGTGCAAGAGGGAGGGTATATGGTGTTATATGTATACATATAGCTGATTCACTTTTTTATACAGCAGAAACTAACACACAGTTGTAAAGCAATTATACTCCAATAAAGATGTAAAAGAAAAAAAAAAGAAAGCCCAGAGATAAACCTACACACCTATGGTCCACTAATCTATGACAAAGGAGGCAAGGATATACAATGGAGAAAAGACAGTCTCTTCAATAAGTGGTGCTGGGAAAAAATGGACAGCTACATGTAAAAGAATGAAATTAGAACACTCCCTAACACCATACACAAAAAATAAACTCAAAATGGATTAGAGACCGAAATGTAAGACCGGACAGTATAAAACTCTTAGAGGAAGACATAGGAAGAATACTCTGACATAAATCACAGAAAGATCTTTTTTGATCCACCTCCTAGAGTAATGGAATAAAAAACAAAAATAAACAACTGGGAGCAAATGAAACCTAAAAGCTTTTGGAAAACAAAGGAAACTACAAAGACGACGAAAAGACAACCCTCAGAATGGGAGAAAGTATTTGCAAACGAATCAATGGACAAAGGATTAATCTCCAATATATATAAACAGCTCATGCAGCTCAACAGTAAAAAAACAAACAACCCAATCTAAAAATGGGCAGATGACGTAAATAGACATTTGTCCCAAGAAGACATAAAGATGGCCAAGAATCACATGAAAAGCTGCTCAACATCACTAATTATTAGAGAAATATAAACCAAAACTACAGTGAGGTATCACCTCACACAAGTTAGAATGGGCATCATCAGAAAATCTACAAACAACAAATGCTGGGGAGGGTGTGGAGAAAAGGGAACCCTCTTACACTATTTATGGGAATGTAAATTGATAGAGTCACTATGGAGAACAGTATGGAGGTTCCTTAAAAAAACTAAAAATAGAATTACCATATGACCCAGCAATCCCACTTCTGGGCATATACCCAGAGAAAACCATAATTCAAAAAGACACATTCACCACAATGTTCATTGCAGCACTATTTACAATAGCCAGGTCATGGAAGCAACCTAAATGCCCATAGGCAGACAAATGGAAAATATGTGGTACATATATAAAATGGAATATTACTCAGCCATAAAAGGAATGAAATTGGGTCATTTGTAAAGACGTGGATAGATCTAGAGACTGTTATACAGAGTGAAGTAAGTGAGAAAGAGAAAAACAAATACCGTATATTAACGCATACATGTGGAACCTAGAAAAATGGTACAGATGAACTTGTTTTCAAGGCAGAAATAGAGACACAGATGTAGAGAACAAATGTATGGACACCAAGGGGGGAAAGTGGCAGGGTGGTGGTGGTGGGATGAATTGCGAGCCTGGGATTGACATATATACACTTATATGTATAAAATAGATAACCAATAAGGACCTGCTGTATAAAAAAAGAATAAAATAAAATTCAAAAATTAAAAAATAAATAATACTAAAAAAAAAAACAGAAAAAAAAGTTCTGTCCTTCCCATAGACGTATTTATATGAATGCATTATTTCCATGCTTATATCTATAAATACAAAAAGAGGAATAAAACCTACCTTGAACCAAAAAAGAAAAAAAAAACAGAACCCACTGCCCATACAGAGGAAAACCCTATCAGGGCACTTGCTCCAGTGGTAAACAATTCTGAAGTTGGTCAGAGGTGGGGAATTGTCTCCCATGCAGCCAGTAGCACCCCCGCAAGGAGCGTCCTCATTGCAAAGCTGGGGGACCATGAGGAGGCGTCTCTGAGTAAACGTGAGCTGAGCCCCAGGCCAGCTGCTGCTGAACTTTTCCCACCCTTCCCTGGTAAAACACCTGAATGTGTGCAAAGACTTTAAAGCCTAGAGGAAGGGGCTTGGAGTCACACCAGTGACACCTTGCAGGCCGACTTGGTGCCTGCAGGCCAGCCAGGATGGTCCTGGCCCCGAGCACTCGTCTGGAAGCTTTCCATTTCCCTGCATGAGGTACCCCTCCTGTCCCGGCCCCCACTGCTTTTTTCCCTCCTCACCTCTGCCCGGGGAGAAATTCCAGCAGCAGGTATGGGTGAAACATCCTCTTCTTTAGCAGGTGGCAGCCCGGCAACTCCTGCAGAAAGTCCAGCAGAGCCCCACTCACACGGGGCCACTCACAGAGCCGTGGGCCCTACTCCCTCCCACCAGCCCAATCCCGAGACTGCTGACGGGGCAGAGAATATGGCGTCAGGCACAGCTGCAGGTACTCTTGCTGCCTGGAGGGGTGTTTATACTGACCTCAACACAGGCACACCTGGGAAGGGCTGGCCGGCCGGGTTAGGCTGCCCAGGTCAGCCAATCCTCACCCCTCAGGGGCTCAGAGTTGTAGAAAATGGGTCTTGCTGCACTGGCCAGATCCAAGGAACAGGTGTAGGGTCCCGAGAGTCAGGATAGACAAGGGGCAGCAGCCCTGGCTTGTTTTCTAATCATTTTATCTGGTCCATGAGTGGGAGACAACTTCAAGAAGACCCTCTGCTAATGAGAGGAACCCAGGAGTCAGGGAGAGGAGGGGTGGTGGGTGGAGACAGAGGCCGGGTGCCCCAGCTGCAGTGGAAGCCCCTGGAAGACCAGGTGGAGGGAGGCCTCACAGAGTGAAGCCTAGGGTCACAGACCTGTCGGAGCTGCTGTTTGTTAGTTCAAGCCCTGCTCTGAGGTGCTGTGTCAGCTCTGAGCGACAGTTGTGTGGGGGTGCTCTGCAATGAGGACTATGTGCACGGTTCCTGTGTGCCCAGCCCTGCCGGGGTACCTGTTCAGGGGAGCTCCATATCCAGGGAGGGGCCTGTCCACGAGAGCCCCGTGGGCTGCTGGGTACCTGCCCAGGTGAGCTCCATATCCTGGGAGGGGCCTGACCATGAGAGCCCTGTGGGCTGCTGGGTACCTGCCCAGGTGAGCTCCATATCCTGGGAGTGGCTTAACCACGAGAGCCCCGTGGGCTGCTGGCTACCTGCACAGGTGAGCTCCATATCCTGGGAGGGGCCTGACCATGAGAGCCCCGTGAGCTGCTGGGGACCTGGTAAAGGACGCCAGGACAGTCAGTGAAGCCACAGAGGATATACATCCAGTAGTTCCTAATTCCTACATCCTGCTGGTCATTCTACCATCCACCAGGACATGCTATTCTGTATTAGACTTCAATGATGCCTTCTTCTGTATTCCATTAGTCCCAGAGTCACAAGAAATTTTGGCTGTGAGTGGCAGGACTCAACATACAACAAAAACAATACTGCTGGGCCGTCCTGCCCCAGGGGTTCAAAAATTCCCACACCATCTTTGGGGAAACGTTAGCTAAAGCCCTAAAAGATCTACCTCTGGAGAAGGGAACCCTCCTTCAATATGCAGACGACATTCTGATTGCCAGCCCTACTAAGGAGGCCTCTGAACTACCTAGCCAATAAAAGATAGAAGGTGTCCAAGAAAAAGGTTCAAATATCACAGACTAAGGTGACCTGCCTGGGCTTCATTCTCACAGAAGATCGGAGAAGTCCATCCCAGGAAAGGGAAGAAGCCATTTGCAGCCTCACCCTTCCTAAAACTAGAAGACAGCTTAGGGGTTCCGGGGGAGACCGGGGTTTGCTGCACCTGGATCCCTAACTACAGACTAATAACTGGGCCTCTATATGAAACACTGAAAGGAAAAGATGATGATCCTTTTGAATAGAATCCAGAAGTGGCCTTTCAAGAATGGAAAGAGCAGTCAATTCAGACCCTTGCCCTGGACCTCCCTAATTTAGCTAAACCCTTTGACCTTTACATTCCTGGTCGAAGGCGAATCGCCCTTGGAGTTTTAGTGCAAAAACTGGGACCACTTGAAATGGAACAATGCAAGAATGCCCTCCAGGCATTGGCCAGCCACCCCATCTGACCAGAATACTGGGGATATCTAAAAACCTGGAAATGAGCAGCCCGCAAGCCATCTCCCTCCTAAGGGAAAAGGACGCCACTTGGTGATCCTAGCCACCCACCATGACCTGAAGTTGCAGGGATCACTCCGTGGGCACAATGACCTCGAGAGAGGAGGCCCTCCAACTCCAACCTCCAGAGAGACAACCTGGGGCAATGGGCCCCCATGACAACTCGTGTGACCATCACTTGACCTGGAGCTTCTCTCAGAAAACCACAAAAGTGTGCCCCAGAAGAGCAGACTATTGCTTGCAGGACTTACTGCACCCAGAGCGGAGCCAATAAACATGGCAGGGGACCCGTAAATAACGCTGCCACCATAGAAAAGCCTACAGACACCACGGTGAAGGTGGCCAATGAGACCGGCTGTACTCCTGATTACTTCAAAAGGCCGTTGACTGAGTGGCCGTCATGGTCCTGGATCACCACTGGCCCTGGACTGTCTGGGAGTTGAGCAAGCAGGGCTCTGACACCTGGTGCTGTTTTTACGTTAATTCAGTGGCCTAACTGAAGAAAGCGCAGACTACTGGTCAGAGCATCTAGGCTGGCAGAAACCGTCAGCCTAAGGGGGCCGAACCAATGTGGAGCAGGGTAAAACCGGCCCCCCCAGCATCCCTGCGCATCTCTTTCCTGGACTCTTTTTTTTCCCCACACACACACTGTATTTTATTTTTACAAGAGATAAATAGACTGACACCAAGCATTGTACATGGATGACCACAACAAAAGCAACAATGATTGCAATTACCAAACACGAAACACGCTCATACTATGTCATAATATTGACATTCAGTCCAGTAATCCTCCACTGTAACAGCTCCTTTACTTTGCAGTGAAAATTGATTTGTATATTCTTTGCCTCTGAGTCCTTGTGGGATTTTTTTTTTAATTCAGACAGAAAGTCACAAAAATTATACTCATCCTCATCAGTTCACTCAGTCCCATGTAATTAATTTTTTTTTCATCTTGGTCTTTTGTTAGCACTTTTATGAGTTCATCGGTTTTTCATTAGAGTTCTGAAAATGCTTATTCATTCAGTTCAGCAGTACAGTCAGTTACCAGAAACCTGTACTTTTCAGAGTATTTTCCATGAATTTCTTAAAGATGAAACCCTTTTATAGGAACATATTTTCAAGAGCATCAGAGTACACCCAGAGCTGTCTGTAAATGACAAAAGGCTTAAAAATGACCACAGTTAAATATTTGATGAAAGTTCATAATAATGCAGTTGACAAGAAAATTAGTTATTTCTGAGATATACATTTTAAGGTAATAACTAGGATTATGACTTATAACATTATACCAGAACATATAAGATTTTTGGAAATTTCATGTAATATCTGAAACATTTATATTAACATTTTTCCATACAAATAACCCAATGAAAGTTTAGTATTAGTTGTTTTGTTTGTTTATACTGTAGGTTCTTATTAGGCATCAATTTTATACACATCAGTGTATAAATGTCAATCCCAATCGCCCAATTCAGCACACCACCATCCCAACCCCACCACAGTTTTCTCCCCTTGGTGTCCATATGTCCATTCTCTACATCTGTGTCTCAACTTCTGACCTGCAAACCGGCTCATCTGTACCATTTTTCTAGGTTCCACATACATGCGTTAATATACGATATTTGTTTTTCTCTTTCTGACTTACTTCACTCTGTATGACAGTCTCTAGATCCATTCACTTCTCAACAAATGACTCAATTTCGTTCCTTTTTATGGCTGAGTAATATTCCATTGTATATATGTACAACAACTTCTTTATCCATTCGTCTGTTGATGGGCATTTAGGTTGCTTCCATGACCTGGCTATTGTAAATAGTGCTGCAATGAACATTCACGTGCATGTGTCTTTTTGAATTACGGTTTTCTCTGGGTATATGCCCAGTAGTGGGATTGCTGGGTCATATGGTAATTCTATTTTTAGTTTTTTAAGGAACCTCCATATTGTTCTCCATAGTGGCTGTATCAATTTACATTCCCGCCAACAGTGCAAGAGGGTTCCCTTTTCTCCACACCCTCTCCAGCATTTGTTGTTTGTAGATTTTCTGATGATGCCCATTCTAACAGGAGTGAGGTGATACCTCATTGTAGTTTTGATTTGCATTTCTCTAATAATTAGTGATGTTGAGCATCTTTTCATGTGCTTCGTGGCCGTCTGTATGTCTTCTATGGAGAAATGTCTATTTAGGTTTTCTGCCCATTTTTGGATTGGGTTGTTTGTTTCTTTAATATTGAGCTGAATGAGCTGTTTATATATTTTGTAGATTAATCCTTTGTCCGTTGATTCATTTGCAAATATTTTCTCCCATTCTGAGGGTTGTCTTTTCGTCTTGTTTATGGTTTCCTTTGCTGTGCAAAAGCTTTGAAGTTTCATTAGGTCCCATTTGTTTATTTTTGTTTTTATTTCCATTACTCTAGGAGGTGGATCCAAAAAGATCTTGCTGTGATTTATGTCAAAGAGTGTTCTTCCTATGTTTTACTCTAAGAGTTTTATAGTGTCCAGTCTTATATTAGGTGTCTAATCCATTTTGAGTTTATTTTTGTGTATGGTGTTAGGGAGTATTCTAATTTCATTCTTTTACATGTAGCTGTCCAGTTTTCCCAGCACCACTTATGGAAGAGACTGTCTTTTCTCCATTGTATATCTTTGCCTCCTTTGTCATAGATTAGTTGACCATAGGTGCGTGGGTTTAGCTCTGGGCTTTCTATCTTGTTCCATTGATCTATGTTTCTGTTTTTGTGCCAGTACCATATTGTCTTGATTACTGTAGCTTTGTAGTATAGTCTGAAGTCAGGGAGTTTGATTCCTCCAGCTCCGTTTTTTTCCCTCAAGACTGCTTTGACTATTCGGGGTCTTTTGTGTTTCCATACAAATTTTAAGATGATTTGTTCTAGTTCCATAAAAAATGCCATTGGTAATTTGATAGGGATTGCATTGAATCTGTAGATTGCCTTGGGTAGTATAGTCATTTTCACAATGTTGATTCTCCGAATCCAAGAACATGGTATATCTCTCCATCTGTTGGTATCATCTTTAATTTCTTTCATCATTGTCTTATAGTTTTCTGCATACAGGTCTGTTGTCTCCCTAGGTAGGTTTATTCCCAGGTATTTTATTCTTTTTGTTGCAATGGTAAATGTGAGTGTTTCCATAATTTCTCTTTCAGATTTTTCATCATTAGTGTATAGGAATGCAAGAGATTTCTGTGCATTAATTTTGTATCCTGCAACTTTACCATATTCATTAATTAGCTCTAGCAGTTTTCTGGTGGCAGTTTTAGGATTCTCTATGTATAATATCATGTCATCCGCAAACAGTGACAGTTTTACTTCTTCTTTTCCAATTTGTATTCCTTTTATTTCTTTTTCTTCTCTGATTGCCGTGGCTAGGACTTCCAGAACTATGTTGAATAATAGTGGTGAGAGTGGACATCCTTGTCTCGTTCCTGATCTTAGAGGAAATGCTTTCAGTTTTTCACCATTGAGAATGATGTTTGCTGTGGGTTTGTCATATATGGCCTTTATTATATTGAGGTAGGTTCCCTCTATGCCCACTTTCTGGAGAGTTTTATCATAAATGGGTGTTGAATTTTGTCAAAAGCTTTTTCTGCATCTATTGAGATGATCATATGGTTTTTCTTCTTCAATTTGTTAATATGGTGTATCACATTGATTGATTTGCGTATATTGAAGAATCCTTGCATCCCTGAGATAAATCCCACTTGATCGTGGTGTATGATCCTTTTAATGTGTTGTTGGATTCTGTTTGCTAGTATTTTGTTGAGGATTTTTACATCTATATTCATCAGTGATATGGGTCTGTAACTTTCTTTTTTTGTAGTGTCTTTTTCTGGTTTTGGCATCAGGGTGATGGTGGCCTCATAGAATGAGTTTGGGAGTGTTCCTTCCTCTGCAATTATTTGGAAGAGTTTGAGAAGGATAGGTGTTACCTCTTCTCCAAATATTTGATAGAATTCACCTGTGAAGCCATCTGGTCCTGGACTTTTGTTTGTTGGAAAATTTTTAATCACAGTTTCAATTTCATTACTTGTGATTTGTCTGTTCATATTTTCTGTTTCTTCCTGGTTCAGTCTTGGAAGGTTATACCTTTCTAAGAATTTGTCCATTTCTTCCAGGTTGTCCATTTTGTTGGCATAAAGTTGCCTGTAGTAGTCTCTTAGGATGCTTTGTATTTCTGCAGTGTCTGTTGTAACTTCTCCTTTTTCATTTCTGATTTTATTGATTTGAATCCTCTCCCTCATTTTCTTGATGAGTCTGGCTAATGGCTTATCAATTTTGTTTATCTTCTCAAAGAACCAGCTTTTAGTTTTATTGATCTTTGCTATTGTTTTCTTTGTTTCTATTTCATTTATTTCTGCTTTGATCTTTATGATTTCTTTCCTTCTGCTAACTTTGGGTTTTGTTTGTTCTTCTTTCTCTAGTTTCTTTAGGTGTAAGGTTCGATTGTTTACTTGAGATTTTTCTTGTTTCTTTAGGTAGGCTTGTATAGCTATAAACTTCCCTCTTAGAACTGCTTTTGCTGCATCCCATAGGTTTTGGGTCGTCGTGTTTTCATTGTCATTTGTCTCTAGGTATTTTTGATTTCCTCTTTGATTTCTTCAGTGATCTCTTGGTTATTTAGTAACGTATTGTTTAGCCTCCATGTGTTTGTCTTTTTTACGTTTTTTTCCCTGTAATTAATTTCTAATCTCGTAGCATTATGGTTAGAAAAGATGCTTGATATGATTTCAATTTTCTTAAATTTACTGAGGCTTGATTTGTGACCCAAGATGTGATCTATCCTGGAGAATGTTCCTTGCACACTTGAGAAGAATGTGTAATCTGCTGTTTCTGGTTGGAATGTCCTATAAATATCAATTAAATCTATCTGTTCTATTGTGTCATTTAAAGCTTCTGTTTCCTTATTTATTTTCATTTTGGATGATCTGTCCATTGGTGTATGTGAGGTGTTAAAGTCCCCCACTATTATTGTGTTACTGTCAATTGCCTCTTTTATGGCTGTTAGCAGTTGCCTTATGTATTGAGGTGCTCCTATGTTGGGTGCATATATACTTATAATTGTTATATCTTCTTCTTGGATTGATCCCTTCATCATTATGTAGTGTCCTTCTTTGTCTCTTGTAACATTCTTTATTTTAAAATCTATTTTATCTGATATGAGTATAGTTACTCCAGCTTTCTTTTGATTTCCATTTGCATGGAATATCTTTTTCCATCCCCTCACTTTCAGTCTGTATGTGTCCCTAGGTCTAAAGTGGGTCTCTTGTAGACAGCATATATATTAGTCTTGTTTTTGTATCCATTCAGCAAGCCTGTGTCTTTTGGTTCGAGCATTTAATCCATTCACGTTTAAGGTAATTATCAATATGTATGTTCCTATGACCATTTTCTTAATTGGTTTGGGTTTGTTTTTGTAGGTCCTTTACTTCTCTTGTGTTTCTCACTTAGAGAAGTTCCTTTAGCATTTGTTGTAGAGCTGGTTTGGGGGTGTTGAATTCTCTTAGCTTTTGCTTGTCTGTAAAGCTTTTGATTTCTCCATCAAATCTAAATGAGATCCTTGCCGGGTAGAGTAATCTTGGTTGTAGGTTCTTCCCTTTCATCACTTTAAGTATATCATGCCACTCCCTTCTGGCTTGCAGAGTTTCTGCTGAGAAATCAGCTGTTAAACTTATGGGAGTTCCCTTGTATGTTATTTGTCGTTTTTCCCTTGCTGCTTTCAATAATTTTTCTTTGTCTTTAATTTTTGCCACTTTGATTACTATGTGTCTCGGCGTGTTTCTCCTTGGGTTTATCCTGTATGGGACTCTCTGCGCTTCCTGGACTTGGGTGGCTATTTCCTTTCCCATGTTAGGGAAGTTTTCGACTATAATCTCTTCAAATATTTTCTCTGGTACTTTCTCTCTCTCTTCTCCTTCTGGGACCACTATTATGCGAATGTTGTTGCGTGTAATGTTGTCCCAGAGGTCTCTTAGGCTGTCTTTGTTTCTTTTCATTCTTTATTCTTTAGTCTGTTCTGCAGCAGTGAATTCCACCATTCTGTCTTCCAGGTCACTTATCCGTTCTTCTGCCTCAGTTATTCTGCTATTGATTTCTTCTAGTGTAGTTTTCATTTCAGTTATTGTATTGGTCATCTCTGTTTGTTTGTTCTTTAATTCTTCTAGGTGTTTGTTAATCATTTCTTGCATCTTCTCAATCTTTGCCTCCATTCTTATTCCGAGGTCCTGGATCATCTTCACTATCATTATTCTGAATTCTTTCTCTGGAAGGTTGCCTATCTCCACTTCATTTAGTTGTTTTTCTGGGTTTTTTTCTTGTTCCTTCATCTGGTATATAGCCCTCTGCCTTTTCTTCTTCTCTATCTTTCTGTAACTGTGGTTTTTGGTCCACAGGCTGCAGGATTGTAGTTTTTCTTGCTTCTGCTGTCTGTCCTCTGGTGGTTGAGGCTATCTAATAGGCTTGATGGGAGGCTCTGGTGGTGGGTAGAGCTGACTGTTGCTGTGGCAGTCAGAGCTCTGTAAAACTTTAATCCACTTGACTGTTGATGGGTGGGGCTTGGTTCCCTCCTTGTTGGTTGTTTTGCCTGAGGCAACCCCACACTGGAGCCTACCTGGGCTCTGTGATGGGGTTAATGGCAGACTCTGGGAGGGCTCACGCCAAGGAGCACTTCCCAGAACCTCTGCTGCCAGGGTCCTTGTCACCACGTTGAAACAGAGCCACCCCCCGCCTCTGCAGGAGACCCCCAAACACCAGCACGTAGGTCTGGTTCAGTCTCCCCAAGGGTCACTGCTCCTTCCCCTGGGTCCCGATGCACACACTACTTTGTGTGTGCCCTCCAAGAGTGGGGTCTCTGTTTCCCAGAGTCCTGTCGAAGTCCTGCAATCAATTCCCACTAGGCTTCAAAGTCTTATTCTCTAGGAATTCCTCCTCCCGTTGCTGGACCCCCAGGTTGGGAAGCCTGACATGGGGTTCAGAAGCTTCACTCCGGTGGCTGGACTTATGTGGTATAAGTGTTCACCAGTCTTTTAGTCACCCACCCAGCAGCTATGGGATTTGATTTTACTCTGATTGCACCCCTCCTACCGTCTCACTGTGGCTTCTCCTCTGTCCTTGGACGTGGGGTATCCTCCTTGGTGAGTTCCAGTGTCTTCCTGTCGATGATTGTCCAGCAGCCAGTTGTCTCTTTCCTGGACTCTTAAAGGTCATTAGAATCTATAAAACTTCCAATGCTGGTGCTCAGGCGGACGAGCAGTGAGGGAGGAGGCCTGGGGACAATCAACCTCACCTGGAGGCTGCTGGGGAGAAGTCCTGCCCCTCCCCCCAGTTATGAGGACACCCAACTCAGCATGAAGCATTTACAGAAGAGGTGTCTGCACCCTCAGCACCCCAAGAATGAGGAATGGGACAAAAGGCAGAGGAGGGGTTTGTCACTGGCAAAGCCCATTAAAAATTCCTGGGAGATAAAGATAGAATCTGGGCAATATAATAAAGTCTATCTTTTTTTCTTTGTGCTTTGTCTAATTTCACTTGCTCCTAGGTTTCCGCAGGCAGAGGTCCCACACCCGGCACTTCAGACCCGATTTCCTAGTGCAAAATGGCTGAGCTGACACCTCAGCTTGCGGGGCCCTGTGCAGAGCAGACTCCGCGACACAAAGCCTGAATTCCAGCCAACTCGGCCCTCGAGAGCTCCACCCCATCCCTCCCGCTGATGCTGACAGGATCCCTACACAGCAGCCCGGCCCACAGCCCGCGGGGGAGCACACGCTCTCACCTCTCCATTCTCTGATCAAAATATAAAGTTTTCCTTTGCTTCTGAACCAAAGTCAGTCTAGATCTGTTGGCTCCAATGACACTGGGCAGGGGGACCCTTGTTGGGACCCACTCTGCAGGATCAGTAACAGAATTTGAGAACATTGTAACTTCAATGAACAGATGTGTGAGCCAAACTGTAATTAACATAGAGCAGTGTATATGGCTCGTGTAAAATAAGATGTTTCTAACACTTCCAGTTGATATTTCCATCACTTTATTATAAGCAAGTTCAGTGGAGGGCTTTGCCTTATTTGTCAGGTCAACAGTAGAGAAATGCAGTGATTTCTTTCCAAGGATGTATGGCTAATAATCTTGGCTAAAGTTTCAATCTTGTTTTGAATGATTTTCCATTGAAAATGATAACTCTCTTTCAGATCCTAGATTTCTGAGTATAAAATCTTATATTTTTTTATTACCAAAGGGGAAAGGTGGGAGGAGGGATAAATTAACAGTTTCAGATTAACATATACACACTGCTATGTATAAAATATATCATCAACAAGGAACTACTGTATAGCACAGGGAACTATACTCAATATTTTGTAATAACCCCTAAGAGGAAATAATTTGAAAAACAATAGATATCTACATCAACATCATCTATCAACTACAGATAAAATGGAACCTAAAGGAGGCCGATGGTGAGTGTTTCTGACCCTGAAGATTTCAATCATCTAAAGTTCAGACTCTGCCTATGGCCCAAGTCCCTTAATGAACATGCAAGGACCAGTAGCTTAAAAATTCCCCAGATTGGTGTTCAGGGAGACATTGATTTGGAAAAATCCCTGGTGTTCTCCTTACATACATGGGACCTTTCATACAGCTAAAACATACCTGTGACACCCAGAAGATGGTACACGGTTGGATCAGGAAGATATTGGAAAAGGCACCTGATTTCCTAATCTCCCTGTTGTCAGGTTCACCCCTCCAGCCTCTTTCCTAACAATCTCTACACATAAGGATGTCACCACCTTCAACATCCTGTTGCACAGAGTTTGGAATTTGTCCAGAGGATGAAGGGGAAGTAGGGGAAACAATGAGAGACAAGCCCTAGATGTTCGGACAGGCACATGCCACTCTAATTTCCAATCAGGAAGAAAAAAAAAGCAAAGGCTTAGCCTGCCGCCCGGAACCAGACCAGGGCCAGAAGCAAACCAGTGGTTTTGCAGACAGCGAACAAAAAAGCGATTTCACAAATGGAGTTCAGGAAACTTCAATTCACAAACCTGCAGAATTATAAATTATAACTCTCGTCCAAAAATATATTGAGGGAAGGCAATGAAGAGGATAGGAAAGCAAGGCAGAATTGCAGGAAACAGATTTCAGAAGGTAGATTCGAATCGCCTTTAAAGCACATGAAAAGCAGTAAAACGTCGACAATGATGGAGTTGGGCAAAAAGTGCATATGCGTTTTTTCCTGAATAAATTCAAGAAAAAACGCATACGACCATTTTGGCCAACGAAGCAAGCCGGAAATGCAAATCAGCACTACAAAGAAATCTCACTTCCCATGGGTCAATAGGGCCATCCTAAAAAAGTGTAAAAACCAGAAGTGAAGGATAGGCCAGGGAGAAAAGGGAGCCTTGTTAGGCTGATAGGTGGGATGTAAATTGCCAACGGCTTCTCTGGAGAAGTGTATGGTGTTTCCTAAAACATCTAAAAACACAGCTAGAGAGCATAGGGCACTGCCACTCATGGGCGTATAAAACGGGAAAACTAAAAATTAAGAAGACACAGGCTACCCAGAGTTTAGGGCTGCCCTGTTTACAAGAACCTCCACTTCGCTACACCTTAAATATGCCAGGAAAGAGAAAAATGGTTAAAGAAGTTGTGGTACTTATGAACAATGGAATGTCAATGAGCCATGAAATCAATGTCATAAGGCTAGTAGCAGCATTCTGACTGGATTTAGGTACGATGTTTCCAAGTGAAATAAGTCACACAGAAAAAGACAGTTATCATAAGATATCACGTATAGAGGAAATGTACAAATTGTTACACATGACCTGAATTATAAAACAGAACAGAGTCACACATTTAGAAAACACATTATGGCGGCTTATCGGGAACGGTGAGGTGGGGCGAGGTATAAAACAAGGGTTTAAAATTAGCACAGATACCATTCCATACACCAAATATGTAACACACAAGGACTACTCCTTGCTTAGTGAACTGGACTCAACACCACCTATTCACCACCCAAGAATATATCTGAGTAGTAAGAATCTTAAAACCTATGTGTAGATATCTTTCTGTAAGTGAGTCAAGTGGGTGTAAAGCGGCATAAACACAGCAATGAAAATCAGCTAAACCCCATTATAAAAATAAATTACAAAAATAAATAACAACAAAGGGAGTGAAAGAAAAAGAAATTCGTACAAAGTTCTTTCAGGGGCTGTGAAGCAACCTGGATTGACCATATCTAGACCCACAGCTGGATGAGACATAAGGCTGGAGAATCTTGGGGTTGAGAGGATTCGTTAGGTTGGGTGAGCAAACGCAGACCCTTGAGAATAATACTGCGTGGTACCCATTCCATGGGTCCCAAATCTCCAGGTTGAAGATCATCTTCCTATAGTGAAAACATGCATGGGAAACCCAGAGAAGATACACTGAGTGATTGGGAAAGGTTTGTAAAATGTACCTCATTTCTCTTCTCCTGGTGCTCGGGTTCGCCATTCCAGCCACTTTACTAGCAATCTCCCTACTTGGAGCATCAGCACCTTTAACCTCCTGTTCCGTACAGGTTTCAATTTGTCCTGAGGATGAATGGGAATAGGGGGAACCCATGAGTGACTAACTCTAGGTGTTGGGACACGCACAGGTCACTCTAATTCCCCATTAGGAAGAAAAATTAACCACAGGTTCACCCTGGGCCCTGGAACCAGGATAGGGCCTGAAGCAATCGTGCGGTTTTGCGGCCACCTCCCAAAACAGCGAGTTGAAAAATGGAGCTCAGTGGCGCTGCAATTCACAAAGCTGCAAAGTTATAAATGATCACTGTCGTCCAAAAATATACTGAAAGAAGGCAACGAAGAAGATTTGAAAGCAAGGCAGAATTGCAGGAAACAGATTTCAGGAGGTAGATTCGAATCGCCTTTAAAGCACATGAAGAGCGGGAAAACGTCCACAATTATGCACTTGGCCAAAAAGGGCGTATGCGTTCAGGAAAAAACACATACGCACTTTTTGCCCAAACAAGCAAGCCGGAAATGAAAATCAGCACTACAAAGAAGTCTCACTTCCCATGGGTCGAAAGACCAATCCTAAAAAAGTGTAAACACCAGAAATGCAGAAGAGGCTAGAGAGCAAAGGGAGCCTTGCTACGCTGATGAGCTGGATGTAAATTGTCAACGACCACTCTGGAGAAGTGTATGGTGTTTCCTAAAACATCTGAAAAACACAGCTAGAGAGCATAGGGTACTTCCACACATGGGCGCGTATAAATTGGGAAAACTAAAAATCAGCAAGACACAGGCACCCCAAAGATTAGGGCTGCTTTGTACACAAGAACCTCCACTTCATTACACCTTAAATATCCCAAGAAAGAGAAAAATGGATAAAGAAGTTGTGGTCCTTAGGTACAATGGAATAATATTCAGCCATGAAATCAATGTCAAAAGGCTAGTAGCAGCATGATGAGTGGATTCAGGTACAACGATTTTAAGTGAAATAAGTCACACAGAAAAAGACACTTATCATAAGATATCACTTATAGAGGGAATGTAAAAACCGCTACACTTGAACTTAATTACAAAACAGAACAGAGTCACACGTTTAGAAAACACACTATGGCTGCTTAATAGGAAAGGTGAGGTGGGGTGATGCATAAAACAAGGGTTTCAAATTAGCTCAGATACCGTTCCATAAACCCAATATGTAATAGACACGACCTACTCCTTGCTCAGTGAACTGGACTCAACACCCCCTATTCACCGCCCAAGAATATATCTGACTAGTAAGAATCTTAAAACCTTTGTATTGATATCTCTCGGTAAGAGAGTCAAGTGGGTGTAAAGCGGCATAAACACAGCAGTGAAAAACAGCTAAACCCCATTTTAAAAATCAATTACTTTTAAAAACCCGTGAAACAAAGACAGTGAAAGAGAGAGAAATTCTTACTAAATTCGTTCAGGGGCTGTGATGCCACCTGGATTGACCATATCTAGACCCACAGCTGATTGAGACATAAGGCTGGACACTCTTGGGGCTGAGAGGTTTAGTGAGGTTGTGTGAGCAAACGCACACCCTTTAAAGTAATACTGCGTGGTACCCATCCCATGGGTCCCAAATCTCCAGGTTCAAGGGCATCTTCCTACATCGAAAACATGCATGAGAAACCCAGAAGATGGTACACCGTGTGATCGGGAAAGGTTTCTAAAACGCACCTCATTTCTCATCTCCTGGTGCTCGGGTTCGCCATTCCAGCCGCTTTACTAGCAATCTCCCTACTTGGAGCATCAACACCTTTAACCTCCTACATCGAAAACAAGCATGAGAACCCCAGAAGATGGAACACCGTGTGATTGGGAAAGGTTTCTTAAACGCACCTCATTTCTAATCTCCTTGTGCTCGGTTTCGCCATTCCAGCCGCTTTACTAGTAATTACCCTACTTGGAGCATCAGCACCTTTAACCTCCTGTTCCGTACAGGTTGCAATTTGTCCTGAGGATGAACGGGAAGAAGGGGGACCAATGAGAGAGTAGCTCTATGTGTTGGGACAGGCACAGGTCACTCTATTTTCCCATCAGGAAGAAGAATTAACCACAGGCTCAGCCTGCCTCCTCGAAGCAGAATAGGGCCTGAAGCAATCCTGCACTTTTTCGGCCAGCTGCCAAAAACAAGACTTGAAATATGGAAGTCAGGGACACTGCAATTTACAAAACTGCAGAGTTATAAATGATAACTCTCGTCCACAAATATATTGAGGGAAGGCAACGAAGAGGATTTGAAAGCAAGGCAGAATTGCAGGAAACAGATTTCAGGAGGTACATTCGAATGGCCTTTAAAGCACAGGAAAAGCGGCAAAACCTCGAAAATGATGCCCTTGGCCAAAAAGGGCGTATGCGTTTTTTCCTGAATATATTCAGGAAAAAACGCATACGCCCTTTTTGGCCAACCCAGCAACCAGGAAAGGCAAATCAACGTTACAAAGAAGTCTCGCATCCCATCGGTCAAAAGGGCCACGCTGAACAATGTGTAAAAACCAGAAAGGAAGGAAAGGCCATGGAGAAATGTGAGCCATGCCAAGCTGATGGGTGGCTTATAAATTGCCAACAGCCACTCTGGAGAAGTGTACGTTGTGTCCTGAAACATCTAAAAAACACAGCATAGAGAGCATAGTACACTTCCACTCATGGGCGTATAAGTTGGGAAAACTAAAAATCAGCAAGACACAGGCACCCCAAAGTTTAGGGCTGCTCTGTTGAGAAGAACCTCCACTTCATGACACCTTAAATATCCCAGGAAAGAGAAAAATGGATAAAGAAGTGGTGGTCCTTATGTACAATGGAATATCACTCAGCCATGAAATCAATGTCATAAGGCTAGTAGCAGCATGATGAGTGGATTTAGGTACAACGATTCTAAGTGAAATAAGTCACACAGAAAAAGAAACTTATCATAAGATGTCACTTATAGAGGGAATGTAAAAACCGCTACACTTGAATTGAATTACAAAACAGAAGAGAGTCACATGTTTAGAAAACACACTATGGCTGCTTAACAGGAAAGGTGAGGTGGGGTGATGCATAAAACAAGGCTTTCAATTTAGACCAGATATCGTTCCATAAACCCAATATGTAATAGACAAGACCTAGTCCTTGCTCAGTGAACTGGACTCAACACCCCCTATTCACCGCACAAGAATATGTCTGACTAGTAAGATCTTAAAACTTATGTATTGATATCTCTCTGTAAGTGAGTCAAGTGGGTGTAAAGCAGCATAAACACAGCAGTGAAAAGCAGCTAAACCCCATTATAAGAATAAATTACTTTTAAAAACCCATGAAACAAAGAAAGTGAAAGACAGAGAAATTCTTACAAAATTCGTTCAGGGGCTGTGATGCAACCTGGATTGACCATATCTAGACCCACAGCTGGATGAGACATAAGGGTGGATACTCTTGAGGCTGAGAGATTTGGTGAGGTTCAGTGAGCAAACGCGGACCCTTTAAAGTAATACTGCGTGGTACCCATCCCATGGGTCCCTAATCTCCAGGTTCAAGGGCATCTTCCTACATCAAAAACATGCATGAGAAACCCAGAAGATGGTACACCGTGTGAACGGGAAAGGTTTCTAAAACGCACCTCATTTCTCATCTCCTTGTGCTCGGGTTTGCCATTCCAGCCGCTTTACTAGCAATCTTCCTCCTTGTAGAATCAGCACCTTTACGCTCCTGTTCCGTACAGGTTGCAATTTGTCCTGAGGATGAACGGGAAGACGGGGAACCAATGAGAGACTAGCTCTAGGAATTGGGACAGGCACAGGTCACTCTATTTTCCCAGCAGGAAGAAGAATGAACCGCAGGCTCAGCCTGCTGCCCTGAACCAGATTAAGGCCTGAAGCAATCCTGCGCTTTTGCGGTCAGCTCCAAGAAAGCGAGTTGATAAATGCAGCTCAGGGGCACTGCAATTCACAAACCTGCCAACTTATAAATGATAACTCTCGTCCACAAATATATTGAGGGAAGGCAACAAAGAGAATTTGAAAGCAACGCAGAATTGCAAGAAACAGATTTCAGGAGGTAGATTTTAATCGCATTTAAAGCACAGGAAAAGCAGCAAAACCTCGACAATGATGCCCTTGGACAAAAAGGGCGTATGCGTTTTTTCCTGAATATATTCAGGCAAAAACGCATACGCCCTTTTTGGCCAACCAAGCAACGTGGAAAGGCAAATCAGCGCTACAACGAAGTCTCGCTCCCCATCGGTCAAAAGGGCCATGCTGAATAAAGTGTCAAAACCAGAAATGCAGGATATGCCATGGAGAAACGGGAGACTTGCTACCCTGATGGGGGGGATGTAAATTGCCAACAGTCACACTGGAGAAGTGTACGGTGTGTCCTGAAACATCTAAAAAACTCAGCTTAGAGAGCATAGGGCACTTCTATTCACGGGCGTATAAACTGGGAAAACTAAAAATCAGCAAGACACAGGCACCCCAAAGTTTAGGGCTGCTTTGTTGACAAGAACCTCCACTTCATAACACCTTAAATATCCCAGGAAAGAGAAAAATAGATAAAGAAGTTGTGGTCCTTATGTACAATGGAATATCACTCAGCCATGAAATCAATGTCATAAGGCTAGTAGCAACATGATGAGTGGATTTAGGTACGACGATTCTAAGTGAAATTAGTCACACAGAAAAAGACACTTATCATAAGATATCACTTATAGAGGGAATGTGAAAACCGCTACCCTTGAACTGAATTACAAATCAGAACAGAGTCACACGTTTAGAAAACACACTATGGCTGCTTAACGGGAAAGGTGAGGTGGGGTGATGCATAAAACAAGTGTTTCAAATTAGCTCAGATACCGTTCCATAAACCCAATATGTAATAGACACGACCTACTCCTTGCTCAGTGAACTGGACTCAACACCCCCTATTCACCGTCCAAGAATATATCTGACTAGTAAAAATCTTAAAACCTATGTATTGATATCGCTCTGTAAGTGAGTCAAGTGGGTGTAAAGCGGCATAAACACAGCAGTGAAAACCAGCTAAACCCCATTATAAAAATCAATTACTTTTAAAAACCCGTGAAACAAAGACAGTGAAAGAGAGAGAAATTCTTACTAAATTCGTTCAGGGGCTGTGATGCCAACTGGATTGACCATATCTGGACCCACAGCTGATTTAGACATAAGGCTGGACATTCTTGGGGCTCAGAGGTTTGGTGAGGTTGGGTGAGCAAATGCAGACCCTTTAAAGTAATACTGCGTGGTACCCATCCAATGGGTCCCAAATCTCCAGGTTCAAGGGCATCTTCCTACATCGAAAACATACATGAGAAAAGCAGAAGATGGTACACCATGTGATCGGGAAAGGTTCCTAAAACGCACCTCATTTCTCATCTCGTTGTGCTCGGGTTCGCCATTCCAGCCGCTTTACTAGCAGTCTTCCTCCTTGGAGAATCAGCACCTTTACGCTCCTGTTCTGTACAGTTTGCAATTTGTCCTGAGGATGAACGGGATGAGGGGGTACCAATGAGAGACAAGCTCTAGGTGTTGGGACAGGCACAGGTCACTCTATTTTCCAAGCAGGAAGAAGAATGAACCGCAGGCTCAGCCTGCCGCCCTGAACCAGATTACGGCCTGAAGCAATCCTGCGCTTTTGCGGCCAGCTCCAAGAAAGCGAGTTGAAAAATGCAGCTCAGGGGCACTGCAATTCACAAACCTGCCAACTTATAAATGATAACTCTCGTCCACAAATATATTGAGGGAAGGCAACGAAGAGAATTTGAAAGCAACGCAGAATTGCAAGAAACAGATTTCAGGAGGTAGATTTGAATCTCATTTAAAGCACAGGAAAAGCAGCAAAACCTCGACAATGATGCCCTTGGACAAAAAGGGCCTATGCGTTTTTTCCTGAATATATTCAAGAAAAAACGCATACGCCCTTTTTGGCCAACCAAGCAACGTGGAAAGGCAAATCAGCACTACAACGAAGTCTCGCTTCCCATCGGTCATAAGGGCCATGCTGAATAAAGTGTCAAAACCAGAAATGCAGGACAGGCCATGGAGAAACGGGAGCCTTGCTACGCTGATGGGCGGGATGTAAATTGCCAACAGCCACTCTGGAGAATTGTACAGTGTGTCCTGAAACATCTAAAAAACTCAGCTTAGAGAGCATAAGGCACTTCCACTGACGGGCGAATAAATTGGGAAAACTAAAAATCAGCAAGACACAGGCACCCCAAAGTTTAGGGCTGCTCTGTTGACAAGAACCTCCACTTCGTTACACCTTAAATATCCCAGGAAAGAGAAAAATGGATAAAGAAGTTGTGGTCCTTATGTACAATGGAATATCACTCAGCCATGAAATCAACGTCCTAAGGCTAGTAGCAGCTTGATGAGTGGATTTAGGTAAGACGATTCTAAGTAAAATAAGTCACACAGAAAAACACACTTATCATAAGATAACACTTATAGAGGGAATGTAAAAACTGCTACCCTTGAACTGAATTACAAGACAGAACAGAGTCACACGTTTAGAAAACACACTATGGCTGCTTAACGGGAAAGGTGAGGTGGGGTGATGCATAAAACAAGGGTTTCAAATTAGCTCAGATACCGTTCCATAAACCCAATATGTAATAGACACGACCTACTCCTTGCTTAGTGAACTGGACTCAACACCCCCTATTCACCGCCCAAGAATATATCTGACTAGTAAGAATCTTAAAACCTATGTATTGATATCTCTCGGTAAGAGAGTCAAGTGGGTGTAAAGCGGCATAAACACAGCAGTGAAAAACAGCTAAACCCCATTTTAAAAATCTATTACTTTTAAAAACCCGTGAAACAAAGACAGTGAAAGAGAGAGAAATTCTTACTAAATTCGTTCAGGGGCTGTGATGCCACCTGGATTGACCATATCTAGACGCACAGCTGATTGAGACATAAGGCTGGACACTCTTGGGGCTGAGAGGTTTAGTGAGGTTGTGTGAGCAAACGCACACCCTTTAAAGTAATACTGCGTGGTACCCATCCCATGGGTCCCAAATCTCCAGGTTCAAGGGAATCTTCCTACATCGAAAACATGCATGAGAAACCCAGAAGATGGTACACCGTGTGATCGGGAAAGGTTTCTAAAACGCACCTCATTTCTCATCTCCTTGTGCTCGGGTTCGCCATTCCAGCCGCTTTACTAGCAATCTCCCTACTTGGAGCATCAACACCTTTAACCTCCTACATCGAAAACAAGCATGAGAACCCCAGAAGATGGAACACCGTGTGATTGGGAAAGGTTTGTAAAACGCACCTCATTTCTAATCTCCTTGTGCTCGGTTTCGCCATTCCAGCCGCTTTACTAGCAATTACCCTACTTGGAGCATCAGCACCTTTAACCTCCTGTTCCGTACAGGTTGCAATTTGTCCTGAGGATGAACGGGAAGAAGGGGGACCAATGAGAGAGTAGCTCTATGTGTTGGGACAGGCACAGGTCACTCTATTTTCCCATCAGGAAGAAGAATTAACCACAGGCTCAGCCTGCCTCCTCGAAGCAGAATAGGGCCTGAAGCAATCCTGCACTTTTTCGGCCAGCTGCCAAAAACAAGACTTGAAATATGGAAGTCAGGGACACTGCAATTTACAAAACTGCAGAGTTATAAATGATAACTCTCGTCCACAAATATATTGAGGGAAGGCAACGAAGAGGATTTGAAAGCAAGGCAGAATTGCAGGAAACAGATTTCAGGAGGTATATTCGAATGGCCTTTAAAGCACAGGAAAAGCGGCAAAACCTCGACAATGATGCCCTTGGCCAAAAATAGCGTATGCGTTTTTTCCTGAATATATTCAGGAAAAAACGCATACGTCCTTTTTGGCCAACCTAGCAACCAGGAAAGGCAAATCAACGTTACAAAGAAGTCTCGCATCCCATCGGTCAAAAGGGCCACGCTGAACAAAGTGTAAAAACCAGAAAGGAAGGACAGGCCATGGAGAAATGTGAGCCTTGCCAAGCTGATGGGTGGCTTATAAATTGCCAACAGCCACTCTGGAGAAGTGTACGTTGTGTCCTGAAACATCTAAAAAACACAGCTTAGAGAGCATAGTACACTTCCACTCATGGGCGTATAAGTTGGGAAAACTAAAAATCAGCAAGACACAGGCACCCCAAAGTTTAGGGCTGCTCTGTTGACAAGAACCTCCACTTCATGACACCTTAAATATCCCAGGAAAGAGAAAAATGGATAAAGAAGTGGTGGTCCTTATGTACAATGGAATATCACTCAGCCATGAAATCAATGTCATAAGGCTAGTAGCAGCATGATGAGTGGATTTAGGTACAACGATTCTAAGTGAAATAAGTCACACAGAAAAAGAAACTTATCATAAGATGTCACTTATAGAGGGAATGTAAAAACCGCTACACTTGAAATGAATTACAAAACAGAAGAGAGTCACATGTTTAGAAAACACACTATGGCTGCTTAACAGGAAAGGTGAGGTGGGGTGATGCATAAAACAAGGCTTTCAATTTAGACCAGATATCGTTCCATAAACCCAATATGTAATAGACAAGACCTAGTCCTTGCTCAGTGAACTGGACTCAACACCCCCTATTCACCGCACAAGAATATGTCTGACTAGTAAGATCTTAAAACTTATGTATTGATATCTCTCTGTAAGTGAGTCAAGTGGGTGTAAAGCAGCATAAACACAGCAGTGAAAAGCAGCTAAACCCCATTATAAGAATAAATTACTTTTAAAAACCCATGAAACAAAGAAAGTGAAAGACAGAGAAATCCTTACAAAATTCGTTCAGGGGCTGTGATGCAACCTGGATTGACCATATCTAGACCCACAGCTGGATGAGACATAAGGGTGGACACTCTTGAGGCTGAGAGGTTTGGTGAGGTTCAGTGAGCAAACGCGGACCCTTTAAAGTAATACTGCGTGGTACCCATCCCATGGGTCCCAAATCTCCAGGTTCAAGGGCATCTTCCTACATCAGAAACATGCATGAGAAACCCAGAAGATGGTACACCGTGTGAACAGGAAAGTTTTCTAAAACGCACCTCATTTCTCATCTCCTTGTGCTCGGGTTCGCCATTCCAGCCGCTTTACTAGCAATCTTCCTCCTTGGAGAATCAGCACCTTTACGCTCCTGGAAAAGCGGCAAAACCTCAACAATGATGCCCTTGGCCAAAAAGGGCGTATGCGTTTTTTGCTGAATATATTCAGGAAAAAACGCTTCGCCCCTTTTGGCCAACCAAGCAACCTGGAAAGGCAAATCAGCGCTACAACGAAGTCTCGCTCCCCATCGGTCAAAAGGGCCATGCTGAATAAAGTGTCAAAACCAGAAATGCAGGATAGGCCATGGAGAAACGGGAGACTTGCTACCCTGATGGGTGGGATGTAAATTGCCAACAGTCACACTGGAGAAGTGTACGGTGTGTCCTGAAACATCTAAAAAACTCAGCTTAGAGAGCATAGGGCACTTCTATTCACGGGCGTATAAACTGGGAAAACTAAACATCAGCAAGACACAGACACCCCAAAGTTTAGGGCTGCTCTGTTGACAAGAACCTCCACTTCATTACACCTTAAATATCCCAGGAAAGAGAAAAATAGATAAAGAAGTTGTGGTCCTTATGTACAATGGAATATCACTCAGCCATGAAATCAATGTCATAAGGCTAGTAGCAACATGATGAGTGGATTTAGGTACGACGATTCTAAGTGAAATAAGTCACACAGAAAAAGACACTTATCATAAGATATCACTTATAGAGGGAATGTAAAAACCGCTACCCTTGAACTGAATTACAAATCAGAACAGAGTCACACGTTTAGAAAACACACTATGGCTGCTTAACGGGAAAGGTGAGGTGGGGTGATGCATAAAACAAGTGTTTCAAATTAGCTCAGATACCGTTCCATAAACCCAATATGTAATAGACACGACCTACTCCTTGCTCAGTGAACTGGACTCAACACCCCCTATTCACCGTCCAAGAATATATCTGACTAGTAAAAATCTTAAAACCTGTGTATTGATATCGCTCTGTAAGTGAGTCAAGTGGGTGTAAAGCGGCATAAACACAGCAGTGAAAACCAGCTAAACCCCATTATAAAAATCAATTACTTTTAAAAACCCGTGAAACAAAGACAGTGAAAGAGAGAGAAATTCTTACTAAATTCGTTCAGGGGCTGTGATGCCAACTGGATTGACCATATCTGGACCCACAGCTGATTTAGACATAAGGCTGGACATTCTTGGGGCTCAGAGGTTTGGTGAGGTTGGGTGAGCAAATGCAGACCCTTTAAAGTAATACTGCGTGGTACCCATCCAATGGGTCCCAAATCTCCAGGTTCAAGGGCATCTTCCTACATCGAAAACATACATGAGAAAAGCAGAAGATGGTACACCATGTGATCGGGAAAGGTTCCTAAAACGCACCTCATTTCTCATCTCGTTGTGCTCGGGTTCGCCATTCCAGCCGCTTTACTAGCAGTCTTCCTCCTTGGAGAATCAGCACCTTTACGCTCCTGTTCTGTACAGTTTGCAATTTGTCCTGAGGATGAACGGGATGAGGGGGTACCAATGAGAGACAAGCTCTAGGTGTTGGGACAGGCACAGGTCACTCTATTTTCCCAGCAGGAAGAAGAATGAACCGCAGGCTCAGCCTGCCGCCCTGAACCAGATTACGGCCTGAAGCAATCCTGCGCTTTTGCGGCCAGCTCCAAGAAAGCGAGTTGAAAAATGCAGCTCAGGGGCACTGCAATTCACAAACCTGCCAACTTATAAATGATAACTCTCGTCCACAAATATATTGAGGGAAGGCAACGAAGAGAATTTGAAAGCAACGCAGAATTGCAAGAAACAGATTTCAGGAGGTAGATTTGAATCTCATTTAAAGCACAGGAAAAGCAGCAAAACCTCGACAATGATGCCCTTGGACAAAAAGGGCCTATGCGTTTTTTCCTGAATATATTCAAGAAAAAACGCATACGCCCTTTTTGGCCAACCAAGCAACGTGGAAAGGCAAATCAGCACTACAACGAAGTCTCGCTTCCCATCGGTCATAAGGGCCATGCTGAATAAAGTGTCAAAACCAGAAATGCAGGACAGGCCATGGAGAAACGGGAGCCTTGCTACACTGATGGGCGGGATGTAAATTGCCAACAGCCACTCTGGAGAATTGTACAGTGTGTCCTGAAACATCTAAAAAACTCAGCTTAGAGAGCATAAGGCACTTCCACTGACGGGCGAATAAATTGGGAAAACTAAAAATCAGCAAGACACAGGCACCCCAAAGTTTAGGGCTGCTCTGTTGACAAGAACCTCCACTTCGTTACACCTTAAATATCCCAGGAAAGAGAAAAATGGATAAAGAAGTTGTGGTCCTTATGTACAATGGAATATCACTCAGCCATGAAATCAACGTCCTAAGGCTAGTAGCAGCTTGATGAGTGGATTTAGGTAAGACGATTCTAAGTAAAATAAGTCACACAGAAAAACACACTTATCATAAGATAACACTTATAGAGGGAATGTAAAAACTGCTACCCTTGAACTGAATTACAAGACAGAACAGAGTCACACGTTTAGAAAACACACTATGGCTGCTTAACGGGAAAGGTGAGGTGGGGTGATGCATAAAACAAGGGTTTCAAATTAGCTCAGATACCGTTCCATAAACCCAATATGTAATAGACACGACCTACTCCTTGCTTAGTGAACTGGACTCAACACCCCCTATTCACCGCCCAAGAATATATCTGACTAGTAAGAATCTTAAAACCTATGTATTGATATCTCTCGGTAAGAGAGTCAAGTGGGTGTAAAGCGGCATAAACACAGCAGTGAAAAACAGCTAAACCCCATTTTAAAAATCTATTACTTTTAAAAACCCGTGAAACAAAGACAGTGAAAGAGAGAGAAATTCTTACTAAATTCGTTCAGGGGCTGTGATGCCACCTGGATTGACCATATCTAGACCCACAGCTGATTGAGACATAAGGCTGGACACTCTTGGGGCTGAGAGGTTTAGTGAGGTTGTGTGAGCAAACGCACACCCTTTAAAGTAATACTGCGTGGTACCCATCCCATGGGTCCCAAATCTCCAGGTTCAAGGGCATCTTCCTACATCGAAAACATGCATGAGAAACCCAGAAGATGGTACACCGTGTGATCGGGAAAGGTTTCTAAAACGCACCTCATTTCTCATCTCCTTGTGCTCGGGTTCGCCATTCCAACCGCTTTACTAGAAATCTCCCTACTTGGAGCATCAACACCTTTAACCTCCTACATCGAAAACAAGCATGAGAACCCCAGAAGATGGAACACCGTGTGATTGGGAAAGGTTTGCAAAACGCACCTCATTTCTAATCTCCTTGTGCTCGGTTTCGCCATTCCAGCCGCTTTACTAGCAATTACCCTACTTGGAGCATCAGCACCTTTAACCTCCTGTTCCGTACAGGTGGCAATTTGTCCTGAGGATGAACGGGAAGAAGGGGGACCAATGAGAGAGTAGCTCTAGGTGTTGGGACAGGCACAGGTCACTCTATTTTCCCATCAGGAATAAGAATTAACCACAGGCTCAGCCTGGCCCCCGCAACCAGAATAGGGCCTGAAGCAATCCTGCGCTTTTGCGGCCAGCTCCCAAAAAAGCGAGTTGAAAAATGGAGCTCAGGGGCACTGCAATTCTCAAACCTGCAGAGATGTAAATGATAACTCTCGTCCACAAATAAATTGAGGGAAGGCAACGAAGAGGATTTGAAAGCAAGGCAGAATTGCAGCAAACCGATTTCAGGAGGTAGATTCGAATCGCCTTTAAAGCACATGAAAAGCGGCAAAACGTCGACAGTGATGCCCTTGGCCAAAAAGGGCGTATGCGTTTTTTCCTGAATATATTCAGGAAAAAACGCATACGCCCTTTTTGGCCAACCAAGCAACCTGGAAAGGCAAATCAGCGCTACAAAGAAGTCTCGCTTCCTATCGGTCAAAAGGGCCGTGCTGATAAAAGTGTCAAAACCAGAAATGCAGGACAGGCCATTGAGAAATGGGAGCCTTGCTACGCTGCTGGGCGGGATGCAAGTTGCCAACAGCCACTCTGGAGAAATGTCCGGTGTGTCCTGAAACATCTAAAAAACACAGCCTAGAGAGCATAGGGCACTTCCACTCATGGGTGTATAAATTGGGAAAACTAAAAATCAGCAAGACACAGGCACCCCAAAGTTTAGGGCTGCTCTCTTGACAAGAACCTCCACTTCATTACACCTTAAATATCCCAGGAAATAGAAAAATGGATAAAGAAGTTGTGGTCCTTATGTACAATGAAATATCACTCAGCCATGAAATTAATGTCCTCAGGCTAGTAGCAGCATGATGAGTGGATTTAGGTATGGCAATTCTAAGTGAAATAAGTCACACAGAAAAAGACACTTATCATAAGATATCACTTCTAGAGGGAATGTAAAAACCATTACACTTGAACTGAATTACAAAACAGAAAAAACTCACACATTTAGAAATCACAGTATGGCTGCTTAACGGGAAAGGTGAGGTGGGGTGATGCATAAAACAAGGGTTTCAAATTAGCTCAGATACCGTTCCTTAAACCCAATATGTAATAGACAAGACCTACTCCTTGCTCAGTGAACTGGACACAACACCCCCTATTCAGCGCACAAGTATATATCTGACTAGTAAGAATTTTAAAACTTATGTATTGATATCTCTCTGTAAGTGAGTCAAGTGGGTGTAAAGCGGCATAAACACAGCAGTGAAAAGCAGCTAAACCCCATTATAAAAATCAATTACTTTTAAAAACCCATGAAACAAAGACAGTAAAAGAGAGAGAAATCCTTACACAATTCATTCAGGGGCTGTGATGCAACCTGGATTGACCATATCTAGACCCACAGCTGGATGAGACATAAGGGTGGACACTCTTGGGGCTGAGAGGTTTGGTGAGGTTGGGTGAGCAAACACAGACCTTTAAAGAAATACTGCGTGGTACCCATCCCATGGGTCCCAAATCTCCAGGTTCAAGGGCATCTTCCTACATCGAAAACATGCATGAGAAACCCAGAAGATGGAACACCGTGTGATCGGGAAAGGTTTCTAAAACGCACCTCATTTCTAATCTCCTTGTGCTCGGTTTCGCCATTCCAGCCGCTTTACTAGCAATCTCCCTACATGGAGCATCAGCACCTTTAACCTCCTGTTCCGTACAGGTGGCAATTTGTCCTGAGGATGAACGGGAAGAAGGGGGACCAATGAGAGAGTAGCTCTAGGTGTTGGGACAGGCACAGGTCACTCTATTTTCCCATCAGGAATAAGAATTAACCACAGGCTCAGCCTGGCCCCCGCAACCAGAATAGGGCCTGAAGCAATCCTGCGCTTTTGCGGCCAGCTCCCAAAAAAGCGAGTTGAAAAATGGAGCTCAGGGGCACTGCAATTCTCAAACCTGCAGAGATGTAAATGATAACTCTCGTCCACAAATAAATTGAGGGAAGGCATCGAAGAGGATTTGAAAGCAAGGCAGAATTGCAGGAAACAGATTTCAGGAGGTAGATTCGAATCGCCTTTAAAGCACATGAAAAGCGGCAAAACGTCGACAGTGATGCCCTTGGCCAAAAAGGGCGTATGCGTTTTTTCCTGAATATATTCAGGAAAAAACGCATACGCCCTTTTTGGCCAACCAAGCAACCTGGAAAGGCAAATCAGCGCTACAAAGAAGTCTCGCTTCCTATCGGTCAAAAGGGCCGTGCTGATAAAAGTGTCAAAACCAGAAATGCAGGACAGGCCATTGAGAAATGGGAGCCTTGCTACGCTGCTGGGCGGGATGCAAGTTGCCAACAGACACTCTGGAGAAATGTCCGGTGTGTCCTGAAACATCTAAAAAACACAGCCTAGAGAGCATAGGGCACTTCCACTCATGGGTGTACAAATTGGGAAAATTAAAAATCAGCAAGACACAGGCACCCCAAAGTTTAGGGCTGCTCTCTTGACAAGAACCTCCACTTCATTACACCTTAAATATCCCAGGAAAGAGAAAAATGGATAAAGAATTTGTAGTCCTTATGTACAATGAAATATCACTCAGCCATGAAATCAATGTCCTCAGGCTAGTAGCAGCATGATGAGTGGATTTAGGTATGGCAATTCTAAGTGAAATAAGTCACACAGAAAAAGACACTTATCATAAGATATCACTTCTAGAGGGAATGTAAAAACCATTACACTTGAACTGAATTACAGAACAGAAAAAACTCACACATTTAGAAAACACAGTATGGCTGCTTAACGGGAAAGGTGAGGTGGGGTGATGCATAAAACAAGGGTTTCAAATTAGCTCAGATACCGTTCCTTAAACCCAATATGTAATAGACAAGACCTACTCCTTGCTCAGTGAACTGGACACAACACCCCCTATTCAGCGCACAAGTATATATCTGACTAGTAAGAATTTTAAAACTTATGTATTGATATCTCTCTGTAAGTGAGTCAAGTGGGTGTAAAGCGGCATAAACACAGCAGTGAAAAGCAGCTAAACCCCATTATAAAAATCAATTACTTTTAAAAACCCATGAAACAAAGACAGTGAAAGAGAGAGAAATCCTTACACAATTCATTCAGGGGCTGTGATGCAACCTGGATTGACCATATCTAGACCCACAGCTCAATGAGACATAAGGGTGGACACTCTTGGGGCTGAGAGGTTTGGTGAGGTTGGGTGAGCAAACACAGACCTTTAAAGAAATACTGCGTGGTACCCATCCCATGGGTCCCAAATCTCCAGGTTCAAGGGCATCTTCCTACATCGAAAACATGCATGAGAAACCCAGAAGATGGAACACCGTGTGATCGGGAAAGTTTTCTAAAACGCACCTCATTTCTAATCTCCTTGTGCTCGGTTTCGCCATTCCAGCCGCTTTACTAGCAATCTCCCTACATGGAGCATCAGCACCTTTAACCTCCTGTTCCGTACAGGTGGCAATTTGTCCTGAGGATGAACGGGAAGAAGGGGGACCAATGAGAGAGTAGCTCTAGGTGTTGGGACAGGCAAAGGTCACTCTATTTTCCCATCAGGAATAAGAATTAACCACAGGCTCAGCCTGGCCCCCGCAACCAGAATAGGGCCTGAAGCAATCCTGCGCTTTTGCGGCCAGCTCCCAAAAAAGCGAGTTGAAAAATGGAGCTCAGGGGCACTGCAATTCTCAAACCTGCAGAGATGTAAATGATAACTCTCGTCCACAAATAAATTGAGGGAAGGCAACGAAGAGGATTTGAAAGCAAGGCAGAATTGCAGGAAACAGATTTCAGGAGGTAGATTCGAATCACCTTTAAAGCACATGAAAAGCGGCAAAACGTCGACAGTGATGCCCTTGGCCAAAAAGGGCGTATGCGTTTTTTCCTGAATATATTCAGGAAAAAACGCATACGCCCTTTTTGGCCAACCAAGCAACCTGGAAAGGCAAATCAGCGCTACAAAGAAGTCTCGCTTCCCATTGGTCAAAAGGGCCATGCTGAAAAAAGTGTCAAAACCAGAAATGCAGGACAGGCCATTGAGAAATGGGAGCCTTGCTACGCTGATGGGCGGGATGTAAGTTGCCAACAGCCACTCTGGAAAAGTGTACGGTGTGTCCTGCAACATCTAAAAAACACAGCCTAGAGAGCATAGGGCACTTCCACTCATGGGTGTATAAATTGGGAAAACTAAAAATCAGCAAGACACAGGCACCCCAAAGTTTAGGGCTGCTCTCTTGACAAGAACCTCCACTTCATTACACCTTAAATATCCCAGGAAAGAGAAAAATGGATAAAGAAGTTGTAGTCCTTATGTACAGTGGAATATCACTCAGCCATGAAATCAATGTCCTCAGGCTAGTAGCAGCATGATGAGCGGATTTAGGTACGGCAATTCTAAGTGAAAAAAGTCACTCAGAAAAAGACACTTATCATAAGATATCACTTCTAGAGGGAATGTAAAAAGCGTTACACTTGAACTGAATTACAAAACAGAACAAACTCACACATTTAGAAAACACACTATGGCTGCTTAACGGGAAAGGTGAGGTGGGGTGATTCATAAAACAAGGGTTTCAAATTAGCTCAGATACCGTTCCTTAAACCCAATATGTAATAGACAAGACCTACTCCTTGCTCAGTGAACTGGACACAACACCCCCTATTCAGCGCACAAGTATATATCTGACTAGTAAGAATTTTAAAACTTATGTATTGATATCTCTCTGTAAGTGAGTCAAGTGGGTGTAAAGCGGCATAAACACAGCAGTGAAAAGCAGCTAAACCCCATTATAAAAATCAATTACTTTTAAAAACCCATGAAACAAAGACAGTGAAAGAGAGAGAAATCATTACACAATTCATTCAGGGGCTGTGATGCAACCTGGATTGACCATATCTAGACCCACAGCTCAATGAGACATAAGGGTGGACACTCTTGGGGCTGAGAGGTTTGGTGAGGTTGGGTGAGCAAACACAGACCTTTAAAGAAATACTGCGTGGTACCCATCCCATGGGTCCCAAATCTCCAGGTTCAAGGGCATCTTCCTACATCGAAAACATGCATGAGAAACCCAGAAGATGGAACACCGTGTGATCGGGAAAGGTTTCTAAAACGCACCTCATTTCTAATCTCCTTGTGCTCGGTTTCGCCATTCCAGCCGCTTTACTAGCAATCTCCCTACATGGAGCATCAGCACCTTTAACCTCCTGTTCCGTACAGGTGGCAATTTGTCCTGAGGATGAACGGGAAGAAGGGGGACCAATGAGAGAGTAGCTCTAGGTGTTGGGACAGGCACAGGTCACTCTATTTTCCCATCAGGAATAAGAATTAACCACAGGCTCAGCCTGGCCCCCGCAACCAGAATAGGGCCTGAAGCAATCCTGCGCTTTTGCGGCCAGCTCCCAAAAAAGCGAGTTGAAAAATGGAGCTCAGGGGCACTGCAATTCTCAAACCTGCAGAGATGTAAATGATAACTCTCGTTCACAAATAAATTGAGGGAAGGCATCGAAGAGGATTTGAAAGCAAGGCAGAATTGCAGCAAACCGATTTCAGGAGGTAGATTCGAATCGCCTTTAAAGCACATGAAAAGCGGCAAAACGTCGACAGTGATGCCCTTGGCCAAAAAGGGCGTATGCGTTTTTTCCTGAATATATTCAGGAAAAAACGCATACGCCCTTTTTGGCCAACCAAGCAACCTGGAAAGGCAAATCAGCGCTACAAAGAAGTCTCGCTTCCTATCGGTCAAAAGGGCCGTGCTGATAAAAGTGTCAAAACCAGAAATGCAGGACAGGCCATTGAGAAATGGGAGCCTTGCTACGCTGCTGGGCGGGATGCAAGTTGCCAACAGACACTCTGGAGAAATGTCCGGTGTGTCCTGAAACATCTAAAAAACACAGCCTAGAGAGCATAGGGCACTTCCACTCATGGGTGTACAAATTGGGAAAATTAAAAATCAGCAAGACACAGGCACCCCACAGTTTAGGGCTGCTCTCTTGACAAGAACCTCCACTTCATTACACCTTAAATATCCCAGGAAAGAGAAAAATGGATAAAGAAGTTGTAGTCCTTATGTACAATGAAATATCACTCAGCCATGAAATCAATGTCCTCAGGCTAGTAGCAGCATGATGAGTGGATTTAGGTATGGCAATTCTAAGTGAAATAAGTCACACAGAAAAAGACACTTATCATAAGATATCACTTCTAGAGGGAATGTAAAAACCATTACACTTGAACTGAATTACAGAACAGAAAAAACTCACACATTTAGAAATCACAGTATGGCTGCTTAACGGGAAAGGTGAGGTGGGGTGATGCATAAAACAAGGGTTTCAAATTAGCTCAGATACCGTTCCTTAAACCCAATATGTAATAGACAAGACCTACTCCTTGCTCAGTGAACTGGACACAACACCCCCTATTCAGCGCACAAGTATATATCTGACTAGTAAGAATTTTAAAACTTATGTATTGATATCTCTCTGTAAGTGAGTCAAGTGGGTGTAAAGCGGCATAAACACAGCAGTGAAAAGCAGCTAAACCCCATTATAAAAATCAATTACTTTTAAAAACCCATGAAACAAAGACAGTGAAAGATAGAGAAATCATTACACAATTCATTCAGGGGCTGTGATGCAACCTGGATTGACCATATCTAGACCCACAGCTGGATGAGACATAAGGGTGGACACTCTTGGGGCTGAGAGGTTTGGTGAGGTTGGGTGAGCAAACACAGACCTTTAAAGAAATACTGCGTGGTACCCATCCCATGGGTCCCAAATCTCCAGGTTCAAGGGCATCTTCCTACATCGAAAACATGCATGAGAAACCCAGAAGATGGAACACCGTGTGATCGGGAAAGGTTTCTAAAACGCACCTCATTTCTAATCTCCTTGTGCTCGGTTTCGCCATTCCAGCCGCTTTACTAGCAATCTCCCTACATGGAGCATCAGCACCTTTAACCTCCTGTTCCGTACAGGTGGCAATTTGTCCTGAGGATGAACGGGAAGAAGGGGGACCAATGAGAGAGTAGCTCTAGGTGTTGGGACAGGCACAGGTCACTCTATTTTCCCATCAGGAATAAGAATTAACCACAGGCTCAGCCTGGCCCCCGCAACCAGAATAGGGCCTGAAGCAATCCTGCGCTTTTGCGGCCAGCTCCCAAAAAAGCGAGTTGAAAAATGGAGCTCAGGGGCACTGCAATTCTCAAACCTGCAGAGATGTAAATGATAACTCTCGTCCACAAATAAATTGAGGGAAGGCATCGAAGAGGATTTGAAAGCAAGGCAGAATTGCAGCAAACCGATTTCAGGAGGTAGATTCGAATCGCCTTTAAAGCACATGAAAAGCGGCAAAACGTCGACAGTGATGCCCTTGGCCAAAAAGGGCGTATGCGTTTTTTCCTGAATATATTCAGGAAAAAACGCATACGCCCTTTTTGGCCAACCAAGCAACCTGGAAAGGCAAATCAGCGCTACAAAGAAGTCTCGCTTCCTATCGGTCAAAAGGGCCGTGCTGATAAAAGTGTCAAAACCAGAAATGCAGGACAGGCCATTGAGAAATGGGAGCCTTGCTACGCTGCTGGGCGGGATGCAAGTTGCCAACAGACACTCTGGAGAAATGTCCGGTGTGTCCTGAAACATCTAAAAAACACAGCCTAGAGAGCATAGGGCACTTCCACTCATGGGTGTATAAATTGGGAAAACTAAAAATCAGCAAGACACAGGCACCCCAAAGTTTAGGGCTGCTCTCTTGACAAGAACCTCCACTTCATTACACCTTAAATATCCCAGGAAATAGAAAAATGGATAAAGAAGTTGTGGTCCTTATGTACAATGGAATATCACTCAGCCATGAAATTAATGTCCTCAGGCTAGTAGCAGCATGATGAGTGGATTTAGGTATGGCAATTCTAAGTGAAATAAGTCACACAGAAAAAGACACTTATCATAAGATATCACTTCTAGAGGGAATGTAAAAACCATTACACTTGAACTGAATTACAAAACAGAAAAAACTCACACATTTAGAAAACACAGTATGGCTGCTTAACGGGAAAGGTGAGGTGGGGTGATGCATAAAACAAGGGTTTCAAATTAGCTCAGATACCGTTCCTTAAACCCAATATGTAATAGACAAGACCTACTCCTTGCTCAGTGAACTGGACACAACACCCCCTATTCAGCGCACAAGTATATATCTGACTAGTAAGAATTTTAAAACTTATGTATTGATATCTCTCTGTAAGTGAGTCAAGTGGGTGTAAAGCGGCATAAACACAGCAGTGAAAAGCAGCTAAACCCCATTATAAAAATCAATTACTTTTAAAAACCCATGAAACAAAGACAGTAAAAGAGAGAGAAATCCTTACACAATTCATTCAGGGGCTGTGATGCAACCTGGATTGACCATATCTAGACCCACAGCTGGATGAGACATAAGGGTGGACACTCTTGGGGCTGAGAGGTTTGGTGAGGTTGGGTGAGCAAACACAGACCTTTAAAGAAATACTGCGTGGTACCCATCCCATGGGTCCCAAATCTCCAGGTTCAAGGGCATCTTCCTACATCGAAAACATGCATGAGAAACCCAGAAGATGGAACACCGTGTGATCGGGAAAGGTTTCTAAAACGCACCTCATTTCTAATCTCCTTGTGCTCGGTTTCGCCATTCCAGCCGCTTTACTAGCAATCTCCCTACATGGAGCATCAGCACCTTTAACCTCCTGTTCCGTACAGGTGGCAATTTGTCCTGAGGATGAACGGGAAGAAGGGGGACCAATGAGAGAGTAGCTCTAGGTGTTGGGACAGGCACAGGTCACTCTATTTTCCCATCAGGAATAAGAATTAACCACAGGCTCAGCCTGGCCCCCGCAACCAGAATAGGGCCTGAAGCAATCCTGCGCTTTTGTGGCCAGCTCCCAAAAAAGCGAGTTGAAAAATGGAGCTCAGGGGCACTGCAATTCTCAAACCTGCAGAGATGTAAATGATAACTCTCGTTCACAAATAAATTGAGGGAAGGCATCGAAGAGGATTTGAAAGCAAGGCAGAATTGCAGCAAACCGATTTCAGGAGGTAGATTCGAATCGCCTTTAAAGCACATGAAAAGCGGCAAAACGTCGACAGTGATGCCCTTGGCCAAAAAGGGCGTATGCGTTTTTTCCTGAATATATTCAGGAAAAAACGCATACGCCCTTTTTGGCCAACCAAGCAACCTGGAAAGGCAAATCAGCGCTACAAAGAAGTCTCGCTTCCTATCGGTCAAAAGGGCCGTGCTGATAAAAGTGTCAAAACCAGAAATGCAGGACAGGCCATTGAGAAATGGGAGCCTTGCTACGCTGCTGGGCGGGATGCAAGTTGCCAACAGACACTCTGGAGAAATGTCCGGTGTGTCCTGAAACATCTAAAAAACACAGCCTAGAGAGCATAGGGCACTTCCACTCATGGGTGTACAAATTGGGAAAATTAAAAATCAGCAAGACACAGGCACCCCAAAGTTTAGGGCTGCTCTCTTGACAAGAACCTCCACTTCATTACACCTTAAATATCCCAGGAAAGAGAAAAATGGATAAAGAAGTTGTAGTCCTTATGTACAATGAAATATCACTCAGCCATGAAATCAATGTCCTCAGGCTAGTAGCAGCATGATGAGTGGATTTAGGTATGGCAATTCTAAGTGAAATAAGTCACACAGAAAAAGACACTTATCATAAGATATCACTTCTAGAGGGAATGTAAAAACCATTACACTTGAACTGAATTACAGAACAGAAAAAACTCACACATTTAGAAATCACAGTATGGCTGCTTAACGGGAAAGGTGAGGTGGGGTGATGCATAAAACAAGGGTTTCAAATTAGCTCAGATACCGTTCCTTAAACCCAATATGTAATAGACAAGACCTACTCCTTGCTCAGTGAACTGGACACAACACCCCCTATTCAGCGCACAAGTATATATCTGACTAGTAAGAATTTTAAAACTTATGTATTGATATCTCTCTGTAAGTGAGTCAAGTGGGTGTAAAGCGGCATAAACACAGCAGTGAAAAGCAGCTAAACCCCATTATAAAAATCAATTACTTTTAAAAACCCATGAAACAAAGACAGTGAAAGAGAGAGAAATCATTACACAATTCATTCAGGGGCTGTGATGCAACCTGGATTGACCATATCTAGACCCACAGCTGGATGAGACATAAGGGTGGACACTCTTGGGGCTGAGAGGTTTGGTGAGGTTGGGTGAGCAAACACAGACCTTTAAAGAAATACTGCGTGGTACCCATCCCATGGGTCCCAAATCTCCAGGTTCAAGGGCATCTTCCTACATCGAAAACATGCATGAGAAACCCAGAAGATGGAACACCGTGTGATCGGGAAAGGTTTCTAAAACGCACCTCATTTCTAATCTCCTTGTGCTCGGTTTCGCCATTCCAGCCGCTTTACTAGCAATCTCCCTACATGGAGCATCAGCACCTTTAACCTCCTGTTCCGTACAGGTGGCAATTTGTCCTGAGGATGAACGGGAAGAAGGGGGACCAATGAGAGAGTAGCTCTAGGTGTTGGGACAGGCACAGGTCACTCTATTTTCCCATCAGGAATAAGAATTAACCACAGGCTCAGCCTGGCCCCCGCAACCAGAATAGGGCCTGAAGCAATCCTGCGCTTTTGCGGCCAGCTCCCAAAAAAGCGAGTTGAAAAATGGAGCTCAGGGGCACTGCAATTCTCAAACCTGCAGAGATGTAAATGATAACTCTCGTCCACAAATAAATTGAGGGAAGGCATCGAAGAGGATTTGAAAGCAAGGCAGAATTGCAGCAAACCGATTTCAGGAGGTAGATTCGAATCGCCTTTAAAGCACATGAAAAGCGGCAAAACGTCGACAGTGATGCCCTTGGCCAAAAAGGGCGTATGCGTTTTTTCCTGAATATATTCAGGAAAAAACGCATACGCCCTTTTTGGCCAACCAAGCAACCTGGAAAGGCAAATCAGCGCTACAAAGAAGTCTCGCTTCCTATCGGTCAAAAGGGCCGTGCTGATAAAAGTGTCAAAACCAGAAATGCAGGACAGGCCATTGAGAAATGGGAGCCTTGCTACGCTGCTGGGCGGGATGCAAGTTGCCAACAGACACTCTGGAGAAATGTCCGGTGTGTCCTGAAACATCTAAAAAACACAGCCTAGAGAGCATAGGGCACTTCCACTCATGGGTGTATAAATTGGGAAAACTAAAAATCAGCAAGACACAGGCACCCCAAAGTTTAGGGCTGCTCTCTTGACAAGAACCTCCACTTCATTACACCTTAAATATCCCAGGAAATAGAAAAATGGATAAAGAAGTTGTGGTCCTTATGTACAATGGAATATCACTCAGCCATGAAATTAATGTCCTCAGGCTAGTAGCAGCATGATGAGTGGATTTAGGTATGGCAATTCTAAGTGAAATAAGTCACACAGAAAAAGACACTTATCATAAGATATCACTTCTAGAGGGAATGTAAAAACCATTACACTTGAACTGAATTACAAAACAGAAAAAACTCACACATTTAGAAAACACAGTATGGCTGCTTAACGGGAAAGGTGAGGTGGGGTGATGCATAAAACAAGGGTTTCAAATTAGCTCAGATACCGTTCCTTAAACCCAATATGTAATAGACAAGACCTACTCCTTGCTCAGTGAACTGGACACAACACCCCCTATTCAGCGCACAAGTATATATCTGACTAGTAAGAATTTTAAAACTTATGTATTGATATCTCTCTGTAAGTGAGTCAAGTGGGTGTAAAGCGGCATAAACACAGCAGTGAAAAGCAGCTAAACCCCATTATAAAAATCAATTACTTTTAAAAACCCATGAAACAAAGACAGTAAAAGAGAGAGAAATCCTTACACAATTCATTCAGGGGCTGTGATGCAACCTGGATTGACCATATCTAGACCCACAGCTGGATGAGACATAAGGGTGGACACTCTTGGGGCTGAGAGGTTTGGTGAGGTTGGGTGAGCAAACACAGACCTTTAAAGAAATACTGCGTGGTACCCATCCCATGGGTCCCAAATCTCCAGGTTCAAGGGCATCTTCCTACATCGAAAACATGCATGAGAAACCCAGAAGATGGAACACCGTGTGATCGGGAAAGGTTTCTAAAACGCACCTCATTTCTAATCTCCTTGTGCTCGGTTTCGCCATTCCAGCCGCTTTACTAGCAATCTCCCTACATGGAGCATCAGCACCTTTAACCTCCTGTTCCGTACAGGTGGCAATTTGTCCTGAGGATGAACGGGAAGAAGGGGGACCAATGAGAGAGTAGCTCTAGGTGTTGGGACAGGCACAGGTCACTCTATTTTCCCATCAGGAATAAGAATTAACCACAGGCTCAGCCTGGCCCCCGCAACCAGAATAGGGCCTGAAGCAATCCTGCGCTTTTGCGGCCAGCTCCCAAAAAAGCGAGTTGAAAAATGGAGCTCAGGGGCACTGCAATTCTCAAACCTGCAGAGATGTAAATGATAACTCTCGTTCACAAATAAATTGAGGGAAGGCATCGAAGAGGATTTGAAAGCAAGGCAGAATTGCAGCAAACCGATTTCAGGAGGTAGATTCGAATCGCCTTTAAAGCACATGAAAAGCGGCAAAACGTCGACAGTGATGCCCTTGGCCAAAAAGGGCGTATGCGTTTTTTCCTGAATATATTCAGGAAAAAACGCATACGCCCTTTTTGGCCAACCAAGCAACCTGGAAAGGCAAATCAGCGCTACAAAGAAGTCTCGCTTCCTATCGGTCAAAAGGGCCGTGCTGATAAAAGTGTCAAAACCAGAAATGCAGGACAGGCCATTGAGAAATGGGAGCCTTGCTACGCTGCTGGGCGGGATGCAAGTTGCCAACAGACACTCTGGAGAAATGTCCGGTGTGTCCTGAAACATCTAAAAAACACAGCCTAGAGAGCATAGGGCACTTCCACTCATGGGTGTACAAATTGGGAAAATTAAAAATCAGCAAGACACAGGCACCCCAAAGTTTAGGGCTGCTCTCTTGACAAGAACCTCCACTTCATTACACCTTAAATATCCCAGGAAAGAGAAAAATGGATAAAGAAGTTGTAGTCCTTATGTACAATGAAATATCACTCAGCCATGAAATCAATGTCCTCAGGCTAGTAGCAGCATGATGAGTGGATTTAGGTATGGCAATTCTAAGTGAAATAAGTCACACAGAAAAAGACACTTATCATAAGATATCACTTCTAGAGGGAATGTAAAAACCATTACACTTGAACTGAATTACAGAACAGAAAAAACTCACACATTTAGAAATCACAGTATGGCTGCTTAACGGGAAAGGTGAGGTGGGGTGATGCATAAAACAAGGGTTTCAAATTAGCTCAGATACCGTTCCTTAAACCCAATATGTAATAGACAAGACCTACTCCTTGCTCAGTGAACTGGACACAACAACCCCTATTCAGCGCACAAGTATATATCTGACTAGTAAGAATTTTAAAACTTATGTATTGATATCTCTCTGTAAGTGAGTCAAGTGGGTGTAAAGCGGCATAAACACAGCAGTGAAAAGCAGCTAAACCCCATTATAAAAATCAATTACTTTTAAAAACCCATGAAACAAAGACAGTGAAAGAGAGAGAAATCATTACACAATTCATTCAGGGGCTGTGATGCAACCTGGATTGACCATATCTAGACCCACAGCTCAATGAGACATAAGGGTGGACACTCTTGGGGCTGAGAGGTTTGGTGAGGTTGGGTGAGCAAACACAGACCTTTAAAGAAATACTGCGTGGTACCCATCCCATGGGTCCCAAATCTCCAGGTTCAAGGGCATCTTCCTACATCGAAAACATGCATGAGAAACCCAGAAGATGGAACACCGTGTGATCGGGAAAGGTTTCTAAAACGCACCTCATTTCTAATCTCCTTGTGCTCGGTTTCGCCATTCCAGCCGCTTTACTAGCAATCTCCCTACATGGAGCATCAGCACCTTTAACCTCCTGTTCCGTACAGGTGGCAATTTGTCCTGAGGATGAACGGGAAGAAGGGGGACCAATGAGAGTTTAGCTCTAGGTGTTGGGACAGGCACAGGTCACTCTATTTTCCCATCAGGAATAAGAATTAACCACAGGCTCAGCCTGGCCCCCGCAACCAGAATAGGGCCTGAAGCAATCCTGCGCTTTTGCGGCCAGCTCCCAAAAAAGCGAGTTGAAAAATGGAGCTCAGGGGCACTGCAATTCTCAAACCTGCAGAGATGTAAATGATAACTCTCGTCCACAAATAAATTGAGGGAAGGCATCGAAGAGGATTTGAAAGCAAGGCAGAATTGCAGCAAACCGATTTCAGGAGGTAGATTCGAATCGCCTTTAAAGCACATGAAAAGCGGCAAAACGTCGACAGTGATGCCCTTGGCCAAAAAGGGCGTATGCGTTTTTTCCTGAATATATTCAGGAAAAAACGCATACGCCCTTTTTGGCCAACCAAGCAACCTGGAAAGGCAAATCAGCGCTACAAAGAAGTCTCGCTTCCTATCGGTCAAAAGGGCCGTGCTGATAAAAGTGTCAAAACCAGAAATGCAGGACAGGCCATTGAGAAATGGGAGCCTTGCTACGCTGCTGGGCGGGATGCAAGTTGCCAACAGACACTCTGGAGAAATGTCCGGTGTGTCCTGAAACATCTAAAAAACACAGCCTAGAGAGCATAGGGCACTTCCACTCATGGGTGTATAAATTGGGAAAACTAAAAATCAGCAAGACACAGGCACCCCAAAGTTTAGGGCTGCTCTCTTGACAAGAACCTCCACTTCATTACACCTTAAATATCCCAGGAAATAGAAAAATGGATAAAGAAGTTGTGGTCCTTATGTACAATGGAATATCACTCAGCCATGAAATTAATGTCCTCAGGCTAGTAGCAGCATGATGAGTGGATTTAGGTATGGCAATTCTAAGTGAAATAAGTCACACAGAAAAAGACACTTATCATAAGATATCACTTCTAGAGGGAATGTAAAAACCATTACACTTGAACTGAATTACAAAACAGAAAAAACTGACACATTTAGAAAACACAGTATGGCTGCTTAACGGGAAAGGTGAGGTGGGGTGATGCATAAAACAAGGGTTTCAAATTAGCTCAGATACCGTTCCTTAAACCCAATATGTAATAGACAAGACCTACTCCTTGCTCAGTGAACTGGACACAACACCCCCTATTCAGCGCACAAGTATATATCTGACTAGTAAGAATTTTAAAACTTATGTATTGATATCTCTCTGTAAGTGAGTCAAGTGGGTGTAAAGCGGCATAAACACAGCAGTGAAAAGCAGCTAAACCCCATTATAAAAATCAATTACTTTTAAAAACCCATGAAACAAAGACAGTAAAAGAGAGAGAAATCCTTACACAATTCATTCAGGGGCTGTGATGCAACCTGGATTGACCATATCTAGACCCACAGCTGGATGAGACATAAGGGTGGACACTCTTGGGGCTGAGAGGTTTGGTGAGGTTGGGTGAGCAAACACAGACCTTTAAAGAAATACTGCGTGGTACCCATCCCATGGGTCCCAAATCTCCAGGTTCAAGGGCATCTTCCTACATCGAAAACATGCATGAGAAACCCAGAAGATGGAACACCGTGTGATCGGGAAAGGTTTCTAAAACGCACCTCATTTCTAATCTCCTTGTGCTCGGTTTCGCCATTCCAGCCGCTTTACTAGCAATCTCCCTACATGGAGCATCAGCACCTTTAACCTCCTGTTCCGTACAGGTGGCAATTTGTCCTGAGGATGAACGGGAAGAAGGGGGACCAATGAGAGAGTAGCTCTAGGTGTTGGGACAGGCACAGGTCACTCTATTTTCCCATCAGGAATAAGAATTAACCACAGGCTCAGCCTGGCCCCCGCAACCAGAATAGGGCCTGAAGCAATCCTGCGCTTTTGCGGCCAGCTCCCAAAAAAGCGAGTTGAAAAATGGAGCTCAGGGGCACTGCAATTCTCAAACCTGCAGAGATGTAAATGATAACTCTCGTTCACAAATAAATTGAGGGAAGGCATCGAAGAGGATTTGAAAGCAAGGCAGAATTGCAGCAAACCGATTTCAGGAGGTAGATTCGAATCGCCTTTAAAGCACATGAAAAGCGGCAAAACGTCGACAGTGATGCCCTTGGCCAAAAAGGGCGTATGCGTTTTTTCCTGAATATATTCAGGAAAAAACGCATACGCCCTTTTTGGCCAACCAAGCAACCTGGAAAGGCAAATCAGCGCTACAAAGAAGTCTCGCTTCCTATCGGTCAAAAGGGCCGTGCTGATAAAAGTGTCAAAACCAGAAATGCAGGACAGGCCATTGAGAAATGGGAGCCTTGCTACGCTGCTGGGCGGGATGCAAGTTGCCAACAGACACTCTGGAGAAATGTCCGGTGTGTCCTGAAACATCTAAAAAACACAGCCTAGAGAGCATAGGGCACTTCCACTCATGGGTGTACAAATTGGGAAAATTAAAAATCAGCAAGACACAGGCACCCCACAGTTTAGGGCTGCTCTCTTGACAGGAACCTCCACTTCATTACACCTTAAATATCCCAGGAAAGAGAAAAATGGATAAAGAAGTTGTAGTCCTTATGTACAATGAAATATCACTCAGCCATGAAATCAATGTCCTCAGGCTAGTAGCAGCATGATGAGTGGATTTAGGTATGGCAATTCTAAGTGAAATAAGTCACACAGAAAAAGACACTTATCATAAGATATCACTTCTAGAGGGAATGTAAAAACCATTACACTTGAACTGAATTACAGAACAGAAAAAACTCACACATTTAGAAATCACAGTATGGCTGCTTAACGGGAAAGGTGAGGTGGGGTGATGCATAAAACAAGGGTTTCAAATTAGCTCAGATACCGTTCCTTAAACCCAATATGTAATAGACAAGACCTACTCCTTGCTCAGTGAACTGGACACAACACCCCCTATTCAGCGCACAAGTATATATCTGACTAGTAAGAATTTTAAAACTTATGTATTGATATCTCTCTGTAAGTGAGTCAAGTGGGTGTAAAGCGGCATAAACACAGCAGTGAAAAGCAGCTAAACCCCATTATAAAAATCAATTACTTTTAAAAACCCATGAAACAAAGACAGTGAAAGAGAGAGAAATCATTACACAATTCATTCAGGGGCTGTGATGCAACCTGGATTGACCATATCTAGACCCACAGCTGGATGAGACATAAGGGTGGACACTCTTGGGGCTGAGAGGTTTGGTGAGGTTGGGTGAGCAAACACAGACCTTTAAAGAAATACTGCGTGGTACCCATCCCATGGGTCCCAAATCTCCAGGTTCAAGGGCATCTTCCTACATCGAAAACATGCATGAGAAACCCAGAAGATGGAACACCGTGTGATCGGGAAAGGTTTCTAAAACGCACCTCATTTCTAATCTCCTTGTGCTCGGTTTCGCCATTCCAGCCGCTTTACTAGCAATCTCCCTACATGGAGCATCAGCACCTTTAACCTCCTGTTCCGTACAGGTGGCAATTTGTCCTGAGGATGAACGGGAAGAAGGGGGACCAATGAGAGAGTAGCTCTAGGTGTTGGGACAGGCACAGGTCACTCTATTTTCCCATCAGGAATAAGAATTAACCACAGGCTCAGCCTGGCCCCCGCAACCAGAATAGGGCCTGAAGCAATCCTGCGCTTTTGCGGCCAGCTCCCAAAAAAGCGAGTTGAAAAATGGAGCTCAGGGGCACTGCAATTCTCAAACCTGCAGAGATGTAAATGATAACTCTCGTCCACAAATAAATTGAGGGAAGGCATCGAAGAGGATTTGAAAGCAAGGCAGAATTGCAGCAAACCGATTTCAGGAGGTAGATTCGAATCGCCTTTAAAGCACATGAAAAGCGGCAAAACGTCGACAGTGATGCCCTTGGCCAAAAAGGGCGTATGCGTTTTTTCCTGAATATATTCAGGAAAAAACGCATACGCCCTTTTTGGCCAACCAAGCAACCTGGAAAGGCAAATCAGCGCTACAAAGAAGTCTCGCTTCCTATCGGTCAAAAGGGCCGTGCTGATAAAAGTGTCAAAACCAGAAATGCAGGACAGGCCATTGAGAAATGGGAGCCTTGCTACGCTGCTGGGCGGGATGCAAGTTGCCAACAGACACTCTGGAGAAATGTCCGGTGTGTCCTGAAACATCTAAAAAACACAGCCTAGAGAGCATAGGGCACTTCCACTCATGGGTGTATAAATTGGGAAAACTAAAAATCAGCAAGACACAGGCACCCCAAAGTTTAGGGCTGCTCTCTTGACAAGAACCTCCACTTCATTACACCTTAAATATCCCAGGAAATAGAAAAATGGATAAAGAAGTTGTGGTCCTTATGTACAATGGAATATCACTCAGCCATGAAATTAATGTCCTCAGGCTAGTAGCAGCATGATGAGTGGATTTAGGTATGGCAATTCTAAGTGAAATAAGTCACACAGAAAAAGACACTTATCATAAGATATCACTTCTAGAGGGAATGTAAAAACCATTACACTTGAACTGAATTACAAAACAGAAAAAACTGACACATTTAGAAAACACAGTATGGCTGCTTAACGGGAAAGGTGAGGTGGGGTGATGCATAAAACAAGGGTTTCAAATTAGCTCAGATACCGTTCCTTAAACCCAATATGTAATAGACAAGACCTACTCCTTGCTCAGTGAACTGGACACAACACCCCCTATTCAGCGCACAAGTATATATCTGACTAGTAAGAATTTTAAAACTTATGTATTGATATCTCTCTGTAAGTGAGTCAAGTGGGTGTAAAGCGGCATAAACACAGCAGTGAAAAGCAGCTAAACCCCATTATAAAAATCAATTACTTTTAAAAACCCATGAAACAAAGACAGTAAAAGAGAGAGAAATCCTTACACAATTCATTCAGGGGCTGTGATGCAACCTGGATTGACCATATCTAGACCCACAGCTGGATGAGACATAAGGGTGGACACTCTTGGGGCTGAGAGGTTTGGTGAGGTTGGGTGAGCAAACACAGACCTTTAAAGAAATACTGCGTGGTACCCATTCCATGGGTCCCAAATCTCCAGGTTCAAGGGCATCTTCCTACATCGAAAACATGCATGAGAAACCCAGAAGATGGAACACCGTGTGATCGGGAAAGGTTTCTAAAACGCACCTCATTTCTAATCTCCTTGTGCTCGGTTTCGCCATTCCAGCCGCTTTACTAGCAATCTCCCTACATGGAGCATCAGCACCTTTAACCTCCTGTTCCGTACAGGTGGCAATTTGTCCTGAGGATGAACGGGAAGAAGGGGGACCAATGAGAGAGTAGCTCTAGGTGTTGGGACAGGCACAGGTCACTCTATTTTCCCATCAGGAATAAGAATTAACCACAGGCTCAGCCTGGCCCCCGCAACCAGAATAGGGCCTGAAGCAATCCTGCGCTTTTGCGGCCAGCTCCCAAAAAAGCGAGTTGAAAAATGGAGCTCAGGGGCACTGCAATTCTCAAACCTGCAGAGATGTAAATGATAACTCTCGTTCACAAATAAATTGAGGGAAGGCATCGAAGAGGATTTGAAAGCAAGGCAGAATTGCAGCAAACCGATTTCAGGAGGTAGATTCGAATCGCCTTTAAAGCACATGAAAAGCGGCAAAACGTCGACAGTGATGCCCTTGGCCAAAAAGGGCGTATGCGTTTTTTCCTGAATATATTCAGGAAAAAACGCATACGCCCTTTTTGGCCAACCAAGCAACCTGGAAAGGCAAATCAGCGCTACAAAGAAGTCTCGCTTCCTATCGGTCAAAAGGGCCGTGCTGATAAAAGTGTCAAAACCAGAAATGCAGGACAGGCCATTGAGAAATGGGAGCCTTGCTACGCTGCTGGGCGGGATGCAAGTTGCCAACAGACACTCTGGAGAAATGTCCGGTGTGTCCTGAAACATCTAAAAAACACAGCCTAGAGAGCATAGGGCACTTCCACTCATGGGTGTACAAATTGGGAAAATTAAAAATCAGCAAGACACAGGCACCCCAAAGTTTAGGGCTGCTCTCTTGACAAGAACCTCCACTTCATTACACCTTAAATATCCCAGGAAAGAGAAAAATGGATAAAGAAGTTGTAGTCCTTATGTACAATGAAATATCACTCAGCCATGAAATCAATGTCCTCAGGCTAGTAGCAGCATGATGAGTGGATTTAGGTATGGCAATTCTAAGTGAAATAAGTCACACAGAAAAAGACACTTATCATAAGATATCACTTCTAGAGGGAATGTAAAAACCATTACACTTGAACTGAATTACAGAACAGAAAAAACTCACACATTTAGAAATCACAGTATGGCTGCTTAACGGGAAAGGTGAGGTGGGGTGATGCATAAAACAAGGGTTTCAAATTAGCTCAGATACCGTTCCTTAAACCCAATATGTAATAGACAAGACCTACTCCTTGCTCAGTGAACTGGACACAACACCCCCTATTCAGCGCACAAGTATATATCTGACTAGTAAGAATTTTAAAACTTATGTATTGATATCTCTCTGTAAGTGAGTCAAGTGGGTGTAAAGCGGCATAAACACAGCAGTGAAAAGCAGCTAAACCCCATTATAAAAATCAATTACTTTTAAAAACCCATGAAACAAAGACAGTGAAAGAGAGAGAAATCATTACACAATTCATTCAGGGGCTGTGATGCAACCTGGATTGACCATATCTAGACCCACAGCTCAATGAGACATAAGGGTGGACACTCTTGGGGCTGAGAGGTTTGGTGAGGTTGGGTGAGCAAACACAGACCTTTAAAGAAATACTGCGTGGTACCCATCCCATGGGTCCCAAATCTCCAGGTTCAAGGGCATCTTCCTACATCGAAAACATGCATGAGAAACCCAGAAGATGGAACACCGTGTGATCGGGAAAGGTTTCTAAAACGCACCTCATTTCTAATCTCCTTGTGCTCGGTTTCGCCATTCCAGCCGCTTTACTAGCAATCTCCCTACATGGAGCATCAGCACCTTTAACCTCCTGTTCCGTACAGGTGGCAATTTGTCCTGAGGATGAACGGGAAGAAGGGGGACCAATGAGAGAGTAGCTCTAGGTGTTGGGACAGGCACAGGTCACTCTATTTTCCCATCAGGAATAAGAATTAACCACAGGCTCAGCCTGGCCCCCGCAACCAGAATAGGGCCTGAAGCAATCCTGCGCTTTTGCGGCCAGCTCCCAAAAAAGCGAGTTGAAAAATGGAGCTCAGGGGCACTGCAATTCTCAAACCTGCAGAGATGTAAATGATAACTCTCGTCCACAAATAAATTGAGGGAAGGCATCGAAGAGGATTTGAAAGCAAGGCAGAATTGCAGCAAACCGATTTCAGGAGGTAGATTCGAATCGCCTTTAAAGCACATGAAAAGCGGCAAAACGTCGACAGTGATGCCCTTGGCCAAAAAGGGCGTATGCGTTTTTTCCTGAATATATTCAGGAAAAAACGCATACGCCCTTTTTGGCCAACCAAGCAACCTGGAAAGGCAAATCAGCGCTACAAAGAAGTCTCGCTTCCTATCGGTCAAAAGGGCCGTGCTGATAAAAGTGTCAAAACCAGAAATGCAGGACAGGCCATTGAGAAATGGGAGCCTTGCTACGCTGCTGGGCGGGATGCAAGTTGCCAACAGACACTCTGGAGAAATGTCCGGTGTGTCCTGAAACATCTAAAAAACACAGCCTAGAGAGCATAGGGCACTTCCACTCATGGGTGTACAAATTGGGAAAATTAAAAATCAGCAAGACACAGGCACCCCAAAGTTTAGGGCTGCTCTCTTGACAAGAACCTCCACTTCATTACACCTTAAATATCCCAGGAAAGAGAAAAATGGATAAAGAAGTTGTAGTCCTTATGTACAATGAAATATCACTCAGCCATGAAATCAATGTCCTCAGGCTAGTAGCAGCATGATGAGTGGATTTAGGTATGGCAATTCTAAGTGAAATAAGTCACACAGAAAAAGACACTTATCATAAGATATCACTTCTAGAGGGAATGTAAAAACCATTACACTTGAACTGAATTACAGAACAGAAAAAACTCACACATTTAGAAATCACAGTATGGCTGCTTAACGGGAAAGGTGAGGTGGGGTGATGCATAAAACAAGGGTTTCAAATTAGCTCAGATACCGTTCCTTAAACCCAATATGTAATAGACAAGACCTACTCCTTGCTCAGTGAACTGGACACAACACCCCCTATTCAGCGCACAAGTATATATCTGACTAGTAAGAATTTTAAAACTTATGTATTGATATCTCTCTGTAAGTGAGTCAAGTGGGTGTAAAGCGGCATAAACACAGCAGTGAAAAGCAGCTAAACCCCATTATAAAAATCAATTACTTTTAAAAACCCATGAAACAAAGACAGTGAAAGAGAGAGAAATCCTTACACAATTCATTCAGGGGCTGTGATGCAACCTGGATTGACCATATCTAGACCCACAGCTCAATGAGACATAAGGGTGGACACTCTTGGGGCTGAGAGGTTTGGTGAGGTTGGGTGAGCAAACACAGACCTTTAAAGAAATACTGCGTGGTACCCATCCCATGGGTCCCAAATCTCCAGGTTCAAGGGCATCTTCCTACATCGAAAACATGCATGAGAAACCCAGAAGATGGAACACCGTGTGATCGGGAAAGTTTTCTAAAACGCACCTCATTTCTAATCTCCTTGTGCTCGGTTTCGCCATTCCAGCCGCTTTACTAGCAATCTCCCTACATGGAGCATCAGCACCTTTAACCTCCTGTTCCGTACAGGTGGCAATTTGTCCTGAGGATGAACGGGAAGAAGGGGGACCAATGAGAGAGTAGCTCTAGGTGTTGGGACAGGCAAAGGTCACTCTATTTTCCCATCAGGAATAAGAATTAACCACAGGCTCAGCCTGGCCCCCGCAACCAGAATAGGGCCTGAAGCAATCCTGCGCTTTTGCGGCCAGCTCCCAAAAAAGCGAGTTGAAAAATGGAGCTCAGGGGCACTGCAATTCTCAAACTTGCAGAGATGTAAATGATAACTCTCGTCCACAAATAAATTGAGGGAAGGCAACGAAGAGGATTTGAAAGCAAGGCAGAATTGCAGGAAACAGATTTCAGGAGGTAGATTCGAATCGCCTTTAAAGCACATGAAAAGCGGCAAAACGTCGACAGTGATGCCCTTGGCCAAAAAGGGCGTATGCGTTTTTTCCTGAATATATTCAGGAAAAAACGCATACGCCCTTTTTGGCCAACCAAGCAACCTGGAAAGGCAAATCAGCGCTACAAAGAAGTCTCGCTTCCCATCGGTCAAAAGGGCCGTTCTGAAAAAAGTGTCAAAACCAGAAATGCAGGACAGGCCATTGAGAAATGGGAGCCTTGCTACGCTGATGGGCGGGATGTAAGTTGCCAACAGCCACTCTGGAAAAGTGTACGGTGTGTCCTGCAACATCTAAAAAACACAGCCTAGAGAGCATAGGGCACTTCCACTCATGGGTGTATAAATTGGGAAAACTAAAAATCAGCAAGACACAGGCACCCCAAAGTTTAGGGCTGCTCTCTTGACAAGAACCTCCACTTCATTACACCTTAAATATCCCAGGAAAGAGAAAAATGGATAAAGAAGTTGTAGTCCTTATGTACAGTGGAATATCACTCAGCCATGAAATCAATGTCCTCAGGCTAGTAGCAGCATGATGAGCGGATTTAGGTACGGCAATTCTAAGTGAAATAAGTCACTCAGAAAAAGACACTTATCATAAGATATCACTTCTAGAGGGAATGTAAAAACCATTACACTTGAACTGAATTACAAAACAGAAAAAACTGACACATTTAGAAAACACAGTATGGCTGCTTAACGGGAAAGGTGAGGTGGGGTGATGCATAAAACAAGGGTTTCAAATTAGCTCAGATACCGTTCCTTAAACCCAATATGTAATAGACAAGACCTACTCCTTGCTCAGTGAACTGGACACAACACCCCCTATTCAGCGCACAAGTATATATCTGACTAGTAAGAATTTTAAAACTTATGTATTGATATCTCTCTGTAAGTGAGTCAAGTGGGTGTAAAGCGGCATAAACACAGCAGTGAAAAGCAGCTAAACCCCATTATAAACATAAATTACTTTTAAAAACCCATGAAACAAAGACAGTGAAAGAGAGAGAAATCCTTACACAATTCATTCAGGGGCTGTGATGTAACCTGGATTGACCATATCTAGACCCACAGCTCAATGAGACATAAGGGTGGACACTCTTGGGTCTGAGGGGTTTGGTGAGGTTGGGTGAGCAAACACAGACCCTTTAAAGAAATACTGCGTGGTACCCATCGCATGGGTCCCAAATCTCCAGGTTCAAGGGCATCTTCCTACATCGAAAACATGCATGAGAAACCCAGAAGATGGTACACCGTGTGATCGGGAAAGGTTTCTAAAACGCACCTCATTTCTAATCTCCTTGTGCTCGGTTTCGCCATTCCAGCCGCTTTACTAACAATCTCCCTACTTGGAGCATCAGCACCTTTAACCTCCTGTTCCGTACAGGTGGCAATTTGTCCTGAGGATGAACGGGAAGAAGGAGGACCAATGAGAGAGTAGCTCTAGGTGTTGGGACAGGCACAGGTCACTCTATTTTCCCATCAGGAAGAAGAAATAACCACAGGCTCAGCCTGGCCCACACAACCAAAATAGGGCCTGAAGCTATCCTGCGCTTTTGCGGCCAGCTCACAAAAAAGCGAGTTGAAAAATGGAGCTCAAGGGCACTGCAATTCTCAAAGATATCTGCAGAGATATAAATGATAACTCTCGTCCACAAATAAATTGAGGGAAGGCAACAAAGAGGATTTGAAAGCAATGCAGAATTGCAGCAAACCGATTTCAGGAGGTAGATTCGAATCGCCTTTGAAGCACATGAAAAGTGGCAAAACGTCGACAGTGATGCCCTTGGCCAAAAAGGGCGTATGCGTTTTTTACTGAATATATTCTGGAAAAAACGCATACGCCCTTTTTGGCCAACCAAGCAACCTGGAAAGGCAAATCAGCGCTACAAAGAAGTCTCGCTTCCCATTGGTCAAAAGGGCCATGCTGAAAAAAGTGTCAAAAGCAGAAATGCAGGACAGGCCATTGAGAAATGGGAGCCTAGCTAGGCTGATGGGCGGGATGTAAATTGCCAACAGACACTCTGGAGAAGTATACGGTGTGTCCTGAAACATCTAAAAAACACAGCCTAGAGAGCATAGGGCACTTCCACTCATGGGTGTATAAATTGGGAAAACTAAAAATCAGCAAGACACAGGCACCCCAAAGTTTAGGGCTGCTCTCTTGGCAAGAACCTCCACTTCATTACACCTTAAATATCCCAGGAAAGAGAAAAATGGATAAAGAAGTAGTGGTCCTTATGTACAATGGAATATCACTCAGCCATGAAATCAATGTCATAAGGGTAGTAGCAGCATGATGAGTGGATTTAGGTACGGCGATTCTAAGTGAAATAAGTCACAAAGAAAAAGACACTTATCATAAGATATCACTTCTAGAGGGAATGTAAAAACCGTTAAACTTGAACTGAATTACAAAAGAGAACAGACTCACACATTTAGAAAAAACACTATGGCTGCTTAACGGGAAAGGTGAGGTGGGGTGATGCATAAAACAAGGGTTTCAAATTAGCTCAGATACCGTTCCATAAACCCAATATGTAATAGACAAGACCTACTCCTTGCTCAGTGAACTGGACTCAACACCCCCTATTCACTGCACAAGAATATATCTGACTAATAAGAATTTTCAAACCTATGTATTGATATCTCTCTGTAAGTGAGTCAAGTGGGTGTAAAGCGGCATAAACACAGCAGTGAAAAGCAGCTAAACCCCATTATAAACATAAATTACTTTTAAAAACCCATGAAACAAAGACAGTGAAAGAGAGAGAAATTCTTACACAATTCATTCAGGGGCTGTGATGCAACCTGGATTGACCATATCTAGACCCACAGCTGGATGAGACATAAGGGTGGACACACTTGGGGCTGAGAGGTTTGGTGAGGTTGGGTGAGCAAACACAGATCCTTTAAAGAAATACTGCGTGGACCCATCATATGGGTCCCAAATCTCCAGGTTCAAGGGCATCTTCCTACATCGAAAACATGCATGAGAAACCCAGAAGATGGTACACCGTGTGATCGGGAAAGGTTTCTAAAACGCACCTCATTTCTAATCTCCTTGTGCTCGGTTTCGCCATTCCAGCCGCTTTACTAGCAATCTCCCTACTTGGAGCATCAGCACCTTTAACCTCCTGTTCCGTACAGGTGGCAATTTGTCCTGAGGATGAACGGGAAGAAGGGGGACCAATGAGAGAGTAGCTCTAGGTGTTGGGACAGGCACAGGTCACTCTATTTTCCCATCAGGAATAAGAATTAACCACAGGCTCAGCCTGGCCCCCGCAACCAGAATAGGGCCTGAAGCAATCCTGCGCTTTTGCGGCCAGCTCCCAAAAAAGCGAGTTGAAAAATGGAGCTCAGGGGCACTGCAATTCTCAAACCTGCAGAGATGTAAATGATAACTCTCGTCCACAAATAAATTGAGGGAAGGCATCGAAGAGGATTTGAAAGCAAGGCAGAATTGCAGCAAACCGATTTCAGGAGGTAGATTCGAATCGCCTTTAAAGCACATGAAAAGCGGCAAAACGTCGACAGTGATGCCCTTGGCCAAAAAGGGCGTATGCGTTTTTTCCTGAATATATTCAGGAAAAAACGCATACGCCCTTTTTGGCCAACCAAGCAACCTGGAAAGGCAAATCAGCGCTACAAAGAAGTCTCGCTTCCTATCGGTCAAAAGGGCCGTGCTGATAAAAGTGTCAAAACCAGAAATGCAGGACAGGCCATTGAGAAATGGGAGCCTTGCTACGCTGCTGGGCGGGATGCAAGTTGCCAACAGCCACTCTGGAGAAATGTCCGGTGTGTCCTGAAACATCTAAAAAACACAGCCTAGAGAGCATAGGGCACTTCCACTCATGGGTGTATAAATTGGGAAAACTAAAAATCAGCAAGACACAGGCACCCCAAAGTTTAGGGCTGCTCTCTTGACAAGAACCTCCACTTCATTACACCTTAAATATCCCAGGAAATAGAAAAATGGATAAAGAAGTTGTGGTCCTTATGTACAATGAAATATCACTCAGCCATGAAATTAATGTCCTCAGGCTAGTAGCAGCATGATGAGTGGATTTAGGTATGGCAATTCTAAGTGAAATAAGTCACACAGAAAAAGACACTTATCATAAGATATCACTTCTAGAGGGAATGTAAAAACCATTACACTTGAACTGAATTACAAAACAGAAAAAACTGACACATTTAGAAAACACAGTATGGCTGCTTAACGGGAAAGGTGAGGTGGGGTGATGCATAAAACAAGGGTTTCAAATTAGCTCAGATACCGTTCCTTAAACCCAATATGTAATAGACAAGACCTACTCCTTGCTCAGTGAACTGGACACAACACCCCCTATTCAGCGCACAAGTATATATCTGACTAGTAAGAATTTTAAAACTTATGTATTGATATCTCTCTGTAAGTGAGTCAAGTGGGTGTAAAGCGGCATAAACACAGCAGTGAAAAGCAGCTAAACCCCATTATAAAAATCAATTACTTTTAAAAACCCATGAAACAAAGACAGTGAAAGAGAGAGAAATCCTTACACAATTCATTCAGGGGCTGTGATGCAACCTGGATTGACCATATCTAGACCCACAGCTCAATGAGACATAAGGGTGGACACTCTTGGGGCTGAGAGGTTTGGTGAGGTTGGGTGAGCAAACACAGACCTTTAAAGAAATACTGCGTGGTACCCATCCCATGGGTCCCAAATCTCCAGGTTCAAGGGCATCTTCCTACATCGAAAACATGCATGAGAAACCCAGAAGATGGAACACCGTGTGATCGGGAAAGGTTTCTAAAACGCACCTCATTTCTAATCTCCTTGTGCTCGGTTTCGCCATTCCAGCCGCTTTACTAGCAATCTCCCTACATGGAGCATCAGCACCTTTAACCTCCTGTTCCGTACAGGTGGCAATTTGTCCTGAGGATGAACGGGAAGAAGGGGGACCAATGAGAGAGTAGCTCTAGGTGTTGGGACAGGCAAAGGTCACTCTATTTTCCCATCAGGAATAAGAATTAACCACAGGCTCAGCCTGGCCCCCGCAACCAGAATAGGGCCTGAAGCAATCCTGCGCTTTTGCGGCCAGCTCCCAAAAAAGCGAGTTGAAAAATGGAGCTCAGGGGCACTGCAATTCTCAAACCTGCAGAGATGTAAATGATAACTCTCGTCCACAAATAAATTGAGGGAAGGCATCGAAGAGGATTTGAAAGCAAGGCAGAATTGCAGCAAACCGATTTCAGGAGGTAGATTCGAATCGCCTTTAAAGCACATGAAAAGCGGCAAAACGTCGACAGTGATGCCCTTGGCCAAAAAGGGCGTATGCGTTTTTTCCTGAATATATTCAGGAAAAAACGCATACGCCCTTTTTGGCCAACCAAGCAACCTGGAAAGGCAAATCAGCGCTACAAAGAAGTCTCGCTTCCTATCGGTCAAAAGGGCCGTGCTGATAAAAGTGTCAAAACCAGAAATGCAGGACAGGCCATTGAGAAATGGGAGCCTTGCTACGCTGCTGGGCGGGATGCAAGTTGCCAACAGCCACTCTGGAGAAATGTCCGGTGTGTCCTGAAACATCTAAAAAACACAGCCTAGAGAGCATAGGGCACTTCCACTCATGGGTGTATAAATTGGGAAAACTAAAAATCAGCAAGACACAGGCACCCCAAAGTTTAGGGCTGCTCTCTTGACAAGAACCTCCACTTCATTACACCTTAAATATCCCAGGAAATAGAAAAATGGATAAAGAAGTTGTGGTCCTTATGTACAATGAAATATCACTCAGCCATGAAATTAATGTCCTCAGGCTAGTAGCAGCATGATGAGTGGATTTAGGTATGGCAATTCTAAGTGAAATAAGTCACACAGAAAAAGACACTTATCATAAGATATCACTTCTAGAGGGAATGTAAAAACCATTACACTTGAACTGAATTACAAAACAGAAAAAACTGACACATTTAGAAAACACAGTATGGCTGCTTAACGGGAAAGGTGAGGTGGGGTGATGCATAAAACAAGGGTTTCAAATTAGCTCAGATACCGTTCCTTAAACCCAATATGTAATAGACAAGACCTACTCCTTGCTCAGTGAACTGGACACAACACCCCCTATTCAGCGCACAAGTATATATCTGACTAGTAAGAATTTTAAAACTTATGTATTGATATCTCTCTGTAAGTGAGTCAAGTGGGTGTAAAGCGGCATAAACACAGCAGTGAAAAGTAGCTAAACCCCATTATAAAAATCAATTACTTTTAAAAACCCATGAAACAAAGACAGTGAAAGAGAGAGAAATCCTTACACAATTCATTCAGGGGCTGTGATGCAACCTGGATTGACCATATCTAGACCCACAGCTCAATGAGACATAAGGGTGGACACTCTTGGGGCTGAGAGGTTTGGTGAGGTTGGGTGAGCAAACACAGACCTTTAAAGAAATACTGCATGGTACCCATCCCATGGGTCCCAAATCTCCAGGTTCAAGGGCATCTTCCTACATCGAAAACATGCATGAGAAACCCAGAAGATGGAACACCGTGTGATCGGGAAAGTTTTCTAAAACGCACCTCATTTCTAATCTCCTTGTGCTCGGTTTCGCCATTCCAGCCGCTTTACTAGCAATCTCCCTACATGGAGCATCAGCACCTTTAACCTCCTGTTCCGTACAGGTGGCAATTTGTCCTGAGGATGAACGGGAAGAAGGGGGACCAATGAGAGAGTAGCTCTAGGTGTTGGGACAGGCAAAGGTCACTCTATTTTCCCATCAGGAATAAGAATTAACCACAGGCTCAGCCTGGCCCCCGCAACCAGAATAGGGCCTGAAGCAATCCTGCGCTTTTGCGGCCAGCTCCCAAAAAAGCGAGTTGAAAAATGGAGCTCAGGGGCACTGCAATTCTCAAACCTGCAGAGATGTAAATGATAACTCTCGTCCACAAATAAATTGAGGGAAGGCAACGAAGAGGATTTGAAAGCAAGGCAGAATTGCAGGAAACAGATTTCAGGAGGTAGATTCGAATCGCCTTTAAAGCACATGAGAAGCGGCAAAACGTCGACAGTGATGCCCTTGGCCAAAAAGGGCGTATGCGTTTTTTCCTGAATATATTCAGGAAAAAACGCATACGCCCTTTTTGGCCAACCAAGCAACCTGGAAAGGCAAATCAGCGCTACAAAGAAGTCTCGCTTCCCATTGTTCAAAAGGGCCGTGCAGAAAAAAGTGTCAAAACCAGAAATGCAGGACAGGCCATTGAGAAATGGGAGCCTTGCTACGCTGATGGGCGGGATGTAAGTTGCCAACAGCCACTCTGGAAAAGTGTACGGTGTGTCCTGCAACATCTAAAAAAGACAGCCTAGAGAGCATAGGGCACTTCCACTCATGGGTGTATAAATTGGGAAAACTAAAAATCAGCAAGACACAGGCACCCCAAAGTTTAGGGCTGCTCTCTTGACAAGAACCTCCACTTCATTACACCTTAAATATCCCAGGAAAGAGAAAAATGGATAAAGAAGTTGTAGTCCTTATGTACAGTGGAATATCACTCAGCCATGAAATCAATGTCCTCAGGCTAGTAGCAGCATGATGAGCGGATTTAGGTACGGCAATTCTAAGTGAAATAAGTCACTCAGAAAAAGACACTTATCATAAGATATCACTTCTAGAGGGAATGTAAAAAGCGTTACACTTGAACTGAATTACAAAACAGAACAAACTCACACATTTAGAAAACACACTATGGCTGCTTAACGGGAAAGGTGAGGTGGGGTGATTCATAAAACAAGGGTTTCAAATTAGCTCAGATACCGTTCCTTAAACCCAATATGTCACAGACAAGACCTACTCCTTGCTCAGTGAACTGGACTCAACACCTCCTATTCAGCGCACAAGTATATATCTGACTAGTAAGAATTTTAAAACTTATGTATTGATATCTCTCTGTAAGTGAGTCAAGTGGGTGTAAAGCGGCATAAACACAGCAGTGAAAAGCAGCTAAACCCCATTATAAAAATAAATTACTTTTAAAAACCCATGAAACAAAGACAGTGAAAGAGAGAGAAATTCTTACACAATTCATTCAGGGGCTGTGATGCAACCTGGATTGACCATATCTAGACCCACAGCTGGATGAGACATAAGGGTGGACACTCTTGGGGCTGAGAGGTTTGGTGAGGCTGGGTGAGCAAACACAGACCCTTTAAAGAAATACTGCGTGGTACCCATCCCATGGGTCCCAAATCTCCAGGTTCAAGGGCATCTTCCTACAACGAAAACATGCATGAGAAACCCAGAAGATGGTACACCGTGTGATCGGGAAAGGTTTCTAAAACGCACCTCATTTCTAATCTCCTTGTGCTCGGTTTCGCCATTCCAGCTGCTTTACTAGCAATCTCCCTACTTGGAGCATCAGCAACTTTAACCTCCTGTTCCGTACAGGTGGCAATTTGTCCTGAGGATGAACGGGAAGAAGGGGGACCAATGAGAGAGTAGCTCAAGGTGTTGGGACAGGCACAGGTCACTCTATTTTCCCATCAGGAAAAAGAATTAACCACAGGCTCAGCCTGGCCCCCGCAACCAGAATAGTGCCTGAAGCAATCCTGCGCTTTTGCGGCCAGCTCCCAAAAAAGCGAGTTGAAAAATGGAGCTCAGGGGCACTGCAATTCTCAAACCTGCAAAGATGTAAATGATAACTCTCGTCCACAAATAAATTGAGGGAAGGCAACGAAGAGGATTTGAAAGCAAGGCAGAATTGCAGGAAACAGATTTCAGGAGGTAGATTCGAATCGCCTTTAAAGCACATGAAAAGCGGCAAAACGTCGACAGTGATGCCCTTGGCCAAAAAGGGCGTATGCGTTTTTTCCTGAATATATTCAGGAAAAAACGCATACGCCCTTTTTGGCCAACCAAGCAACCTGGAAAGGCAAATCAGCGCTACAAAGAAGTCTCGCTTCCCATTGGTCAAAAGGGCCGTGCTGAAAAAAGTGTCAAAACCAGAAATGCAGGACAGGCCATTGAGAAATGGGAGCCTTGCTACGCTGATGGGCGGGATGTAAGTTGCCAACAGCCACTCTGGAGAAGTGTATGGTGTGTCCTGAAACATCTAAAAAACACAGCCTAGAGAGCATAGGGCACTTCCACTCATGGGTGTATAAATTGGGAAAACTAAAAATCAGCAAGACACAGGCACCCCAAAGTTTAGGGCTGCTCTCTTGACAAGAACCTCCACTTCATTACACCTTAAATATCCCAGGAAAGAGAAAAATGGATAAAGAAGTTGTAGTCCTTATGTACAATGGAATATCACTCAGCCATGAAATCAATGTGTCAGGCTAGTAGCAGCATGATGAGTGGATTTAGGTACGGCAATTCGAAGTGAAATAAGTCACACAGAAAAAGACACTTATCATAAGATATCACTTCTAGAGGGAATGTAAAAACCGTTACACTTTAACTGAATTACAAAACAGAACAGACTCACACATTTAGAAAACACACTATGGCTGCTTAACGGGAAAGGTGAGGTGGGGTGATGCATAAAACCAGGGTTTCAAATTAGCTCAGATACCGTTCCTTAAACCCAAAATGTAATAGACAAGACCTACTCCTTGCTCAGTGAACTGGACTCAACACCTCCTATTCAGCGCACAAGTATATATCTGACTAGTAAGAATTTTAAAACTTATGTATTGATATCTCTCTGTAAGTGAGTCAAGTGGGTGTAAAGCGGCATAAACACAGCAGTGAAAAGCAGCTAAACCCCATTATAAAAATAAATTACTTTTAAAAACCCATGAAACAAAGACAGTGAAAGAGAGAGAAATTCTTACACAATTCATTCAGGGGCTGTGATGCAACCTGGATTGACCATATCTAGACCCACAGCTGGATGAGACATAAGGGTGGACACTCTTGGGTCTGAGAGGTTTGGTGAGGTTGGGTGAGCAAACACAGACCCTTTAAAGAAATACTGCGTGGTACCCATCGCATGGGTCCCAAATCTCCAGGTTCAAGGGCATCTTCCTACATCGAAAACATGCATGAGAAACCCAGAAGATGGTACACCGTGTGATCGGGAAAGGTTTCTAAAACGCACCTCATTTCTAATCTCCTTGTGCTCGGTTTCGCCATTTCAGCCGCTTTACTAGCAATCTCCCTACTTGGAGCATCAGCAACTTTAACCTCCTGATCCGTACAGGAGGCAATTTTTCCTGAGGATGAACGGGAAGAAGGGGGACCAATGAGAGAGTAGCTCTAGGTGTTGGGACAGGCACAGGTCACTCTATTTTCCCATCAGGAAGAAGAATTAACCACAGGCTCAGCCTGGCCCCCACAACCAGAATAGGGCCTGAAGGAATCCTTTGCTTTTGCGGCCAGCTCCCAAAAAAGCGAGTTGAAAAATGGAGTTCAGGGGCACTGCAATTCTCCAACCTGCAGAGTAATAAATGATAACTCTCGTCCCCAAATAAATTGAGGGAAGGCAACGAAGAGGATTTGAAAGCAAGGCAGAATTGCAGGAAACAGATTTCAGGAGGTAGATTCGAATCGCCTTTAAAGCACATGAAAAGCGGCAAAACGTCGACAGTGATGCCCTTGGCCAAAAAGGGCGTATGCGTTTTTTCCTGAATATATTCAGGAAAAAACGCATACGCCCTTTTTGGCCAACCAAGCAACCTGGAAAGGCAAATCAGCGCTACAAAGAAGTCTCGCTTCCCATTGGTCAAAAGGGCCGTGCTGAAAAAAGTGTCAAAACCAGAAATGCAGGACAGGCCATTGAGAAATGGGAGCCTTGCTACGCTGATGGGCGGGATGTAAGTTGCCAACAGCCACTCTGGAGAAGTGTATGGTGTGTCCTGAAACATCTAAAAAACACAGCCTAGAGAGCATAGGGCACTTCCACTCATGGGTGTATAAATTGGGAAAACTAAAAATCAGCAAGACACAGGCACCCCAAAGTTTAGGGCTGCTCTCTTGACAAGAACCTCCACTTCATTACACCTTAAATATCCCAGGAAAGAGAAAAATGGATAAAGAAGTTGTGGTCCTTATGTACAATGGAATATCACTGAGCCATGAAATTAATGTCCTCAGGCTAGTAGCAGCATGATGAGTGGATTTAGGTATGGCAATTCTAAGTGAAATAAGTCACACAGAAAAAGACACTTATCATAAGATATCACTTCTAGAGGGAATGTAAAAACCATTACACTTGAACTGAATTACAAAACAGAACAGACTCACACATTTAGAAAACACACTATGGCTGCTTAACGGGAAAGGTGAGGTGGGGTGATGCATAAAACAAGGGTTTCAAATTAGCTCAGATACCGTTCCTTAAACCCAAAATATAATAGACAAGACCTACTCCTTGCTCAGTGAACTGGACTCAACACATCCTATTCAGCGCACAAGTATATATCTGACTAGTAAGAATTTTAAAACTTATGTATTGATATCTCTCTGTAAGTGAGTCAAGTGGGTGTAAAGCGGCATAAACACAGCAGTGAAAAGCAGCTAAACCCCATTATAAAAATAAATTACTTTTAAAAACCCATGAAACAAAGACAGTGAAAGAGAGAGAAATTCTTACACAATTCATTCAGGGGCTGTGATGCAACCTGGATTGACCATATCTAGACCCATAGCTGGATGAGACATAAGGGTGGACACTCTTGGGTCTGAGAGGTTTGGTGAGGTTGGGTGAGCAAACACAGACCCTTTAAAGAAATACTGCGTGGTACCCATCGCATGGGTCCCAAATCTCCAGGTTCAAGGGCATCTTCCTACATCGAAAACATGCATGAGAAACCCAGAAGATGGTACACCGTGTGATCGGGAAAGGTTTCTAAAACGCACCTCATTTCTAATCTCCTTGTGCTCGGTTTCGCCATTTCAGCCGCTTTACTAGCAATCTCCCTACTTGGAGCATCAGCAACTTTAACCTCCTGATCCGTACAGGAGGCAATTTTTCCTGAGGATGAACGGGAAGAAGGTGGACCAATGAGAGAGTAGCTCTAGGTGTTGGGACAGGCACAGGTCACTCTATTTTCCCATCAGGAAGAAGAATTAACCACAGGCTCAGCCTGGCCCCCACAACCAGAATAGGGCCTGAAGCAATCGTTTGCTTTTGCGGCCAGCTCCCAAAAAAGCGAGTTGAAAAATGGAGTTCAGGGGCACTGCAATTCTCCAACCTGCAGAGTAATAAATGATAACTCTCGTCCACAAATAAATTGAGGGAAGGCAACGAAGAGGATTTGAAAGCAAGGCAGAATTGCAGGAAACAGATTTCAGGAGGTAGATTCGAATCGCCTTTAAAGCACATGAAAAGCGGCAAAACGTCGACAGTGATGCCCTTGGCCAAAAAGGGCGTATGCGTTTTTTCCTGAATATATTCAGGAAAAAAACGCATACGCCCTTTTTGGCCAACCAAGCAACCTGGAAAGGCAAATCAGCGCTACAAAGAAGTCTCGCTTCCCATTGGTCAAAAGGGCCGTGCTGAAAAAAGTGTCAAAACCAGAAATGCAGGACAGGCCATTGAGAAATGGGAGCCTTGCTACGCTGATGGGCGGGATGTAAGTTGCCAACAGCCACTCTGGAGAAGTGTATGGTGTGTCCTGAAACATCTAAAAAACACAGCCTAGAGAGCATAGGGCACTTCCACTCATGGGTGTATAAATTGGGAAAACTAAAAATCAGCAAGACACAGGCACCCCAAAGTTTAGGGCTGCTCTCTTGACAAGAACCTCCACTTCATTACACCTTAAATATCCCAGGAAAGAGAAAAATGGATAAAGAAGTTGTAGTCCTTATGTACAGTGGAATATCACTCAGCCATGAAATCAATGTCCTCAGGCTAGTAGCAGCATGATGAGCGGATTTAGGTACGGCAATTCGAAGTGAAATAAGTCACACAGAAAAAGACACTTATCATAAGATATCACTTCTAGAGGGAATGTAAAAACCATTACACTTGAACTGAATTACAGAACAGAAAAAACTCACACATTTAGAAATCACAGTATGGCTGCTTAACGGGAAAGGTGAGGTGGGGTGATGCATAAAACAAGGGTTTCAAATTAGCTCAGATACCGTTCCTTAAACCCAATATGTAATAGACAAGACCTACTCCTTGCTCAGTGAACTGGACACAACACCCCCTATTCAGCGCACAAGTATATATCTGACTAGTAAGAATTTTAAAACTTATGTATTGATATCTCTCTGTAAGTGAGTCAAGTGGGTGTAAAGCGGCATAAACACAGCAGTGAAAAGCAGCTAAACCCCATTATAAAAATCAATTACTTTTAAAAACCCATGAAACAAAGACAGTGAAAGAGAGAGAAATCCTTACACAATTCATTCAGGGGCTGTGATGCAACCTGGATTGACCATATCTAGACCCACAGCTCAATGAGACATAAGGGTGGACACTCTTGGGGCTGAGAGGTTTGGTGAGGTTGGGTGAGCAAACACAGACCTTTAAAGAAATACTGCGTGGTACCCATCCCATGGGTCCCAAATCTCCAGGTTCAAGGGCATCTTCCTACATCGAAAACATGCATGAGAAACCCAGAAGATGGAACACCGTGTGATCGGGAAAGTTTTCTAAAACGCACCTCATTTCTAATCTCCTTGTGCTCGGTTTCGCCATTCCAGCCGCTTTACTAGCAATCTCCCTACATGGAGCATCAGCACCTTTAACCTCCTGTTCCGTACAGGTGGCAATTTGTCCTGAGGATGAACGGGAAGAAGGGGGACCAATGAGAGAGTAGCTCTAGGTGTTGGGACAGGCAAAGGTCACTCTATTTTCCCATCAGGAATAAGAATTAACCACAGGCTCAGCCTGGCCCCCGCAACCAGAATAGGGCCTGAAGCAATCCTGCGCTTTTGCGGCCAGCTCCCAAAAAAGCGAGTTGAAAAATGGAGCTCAGGGGCACTGCAATTCTCAAACCTGCAGATATGTAAATGATAACTCTCGTCCACAAATAAATTGAGGGAAGGCAACGAAGAGGATTTGAAAGCAAGGCAGAATTGCAGGAAACAGATTTCAGGAGGTAGATTCGAATCGCCTTTAAAGCACATGAAAAGCGGCAAAACGTCGACAGTGATGCCCTTGGCCAAAAAGGGCGTATGCGTTTTTTCCTGAATATATTCAGGAAAAAACGCATACGCCCTTTTTGGCCAACCAAGCAACCTGGAAAGGCAAATCAGCGCTACAAAGAAGTCTCGCTTCCCATCGGTCAAAAGGGCCGTGCTGAAAAAAGTGTCAAAACCAGAAATGCAGGACAGGCCATTGAGAAATGGGAGCCTTGCTACGCTGATGGGCGGGATGTAAGTTGCCAACAGCCACTCTGGAAAAGTGTACGGTGTGTCCTGCAACATCTAAAAAACACAGCCTAGAGAGCATAGGGCACTTCCACTCATGGGTGTATAAATTGGGAAAACTAAAAATCAGCAAGACACAGGCACCCCAAAGTTTAGGGCTGCTCTCTTGACAAGAACCTCCACTTCATTACACCTTAAATATCCCAGGAAAGAGAAAAATGGATAAAGAAGTTGTAGTCCTTATGTACAGTGGAATATCACTCAGCCATGAAATCAATGTCCTCAGGCTAGTAGCAGCATGATGAGCGGATTTAGGTACGGCAATTCTAAGTGAAATAAGTCACTCAGAAAAAGACACTTATCATAAGATATCACTTCTAGAGGGAATGTAAAAACCATTACACTTGAACTGAATTACAAAACAGAAAAAACTGACACATTTAGAAAACACAGTATGGCTGCTTAACGGGAAAGGTGAGGTGGGGTGATGCATAAAACAAGGGTTTCAAATTAGCTCAGATACCGTTCCTTAAACCCAATATGTAATAGACAAGACCTACTCCTTGCTCAGTGAACTGGACACAACACCCCCTATTCAGCGCACAAGTATATATCTGACTAGTAAGAATTTTAAAACTTATGTATTGATATCTCTCTGTAAGTGAGTCAAGTGGGTGTAAAGCGGCATAAACACAGCAGTGAAAAGCAGCTAAACCCCATTATAAAAATCAATTACTTTTAAAAACCCATGAAACAAAGACAGTAAAAGAGAGAGAAATCCTTACACAATTCATTCAGGGGCTGTGATGCAACCTGGATTGACCATATCTAGACCCACAGCTGGATGAGACATAAGGGTGGACACTCTTGGGGCTGAGAGGTTTGGTGAGGTTGGGTGAGCAAACACAGACCTTTAAAGAAATACTGCGTGGTACCCATCCCATGGGTCCCAAATCTCCAGGTTCAAGGGCATCTTCCTACATCGAAAACATGCATGAGAAACCCAGAAGATGGAACACCGTGTGATCGGGAAAGGTTTCTAAAACGCACCTCATTTCTAATCTCCTTGTGCTCGGTTTCGCCATTCCAGCCGCTTTACTAGCAATCTCCCTACATGGAGCATCAGCACCTTTAACCTCCTGTTCCGTACAGGTGGCAATTTGTCCTGAGGATGAACGGGAAGAAGGGGGACCAATGAGAGAGTAGCTCTAGGTGTTGGGACAGGCACAGGCCACTCTATTTTCCCATCAGGAATAAGAATTAACCACAGGCTCAGCCTGGCCCCCGCAACCAGAATAGGGCCTGAAGCAATCCTGCGCTTTTGCGGCCAGCTCCCAAAAAAGCGAGTTGAAAAATGGAGCTCAGGGGCACTGCAATTCTCAAACCTGCAGAGATGTAAATGATAACTCTCGTCCACAAATAAATTGAGGGAAGGCATCGAAGAGGATTTGAAAGCAAGGCAGAATTGCAGCAAACCGATTTCAGGAGGTAGATTCGAATCGCCTTTAAAGCACATGAAAAGCGGCAAAACGTCGACAGTGATGCCCTTGGCCAAAAAGGGCGTATGCGTTTTTTCCTGAATATATTCAGGAAAAAACGCATACGCCCTTTTTGGCCAACCAAGCAACCTGGAAAGGCAAATCAGCGCTACAAAGAAGTCTCGCTTCCTATCTGTCAAAAGGGCCGTGCTGATAAAAGTGTCAAAACCAGAAATGCAGGACAGGCCATTGAGAAATGGGAGCCTTGCTACGCTGCTGGGCGGGATGCAAGTTGCCAACAGACACTCTGGAGAAATGTCCGGTGTGTCCTGAAACATCTAAAAAACACAGCCTAGAGAGCATAGGGCACTTCCACTCATGGGTGTACAAATTGGGAAAATTAAAAATCAGCAAGACACAGGAACCCCAAAGTTTAGGGCTGCTCTCTTGACAAGAACCTCCACTTCATTACACCTTAAATATCCCAGGAGAGAGAAAAATGGATAAAGAAGTTGTAGTCCTTATGTACAATGAAATATCACTCAGCCATGAAATCAATGTCCTCAGGCTAGTAGCAGCATGATGAGTGGATTTAGGTATGGCAATTCTAAGTGAAATAAGTCACACAGAAAAAGACACTTATCATAAGATATCACTTCTAGAGGGAATGTAAAAACCATTACAATTGAACTGAATTACAAAACAGAAAAAACTCACACATTTAGAAAACACAGTATGGCTGCTTAACGGGAAAGGTGAGGTGGGGTGATGCATAAAACAAGGGTTTCAAATTAGCTCAGATACCGTTCCTTAAACCCAATATGTAATAGACAAGACCTACTCCTTGCTCAGTGAACTGGACACAACACCCCCTATTCAGCGCACAAGTATATATCTGACTAGTAAGAATTTTAAAACTTATGTATTGATATCTCTCTGTAAGTGAGTCAAGTGGGTGTAAAGCGGCATAAACACAGCAGTGAAAAGCAGCTAAACCCCATTATAAAAATCAATTACTTTTAAAAACCCATGAAACAAAGACAGTGAAAGAGAGAGAAATCCTTACACAATTCATTCAGGGGCTGTGATGCAACCTGGATTGACCATATCTAGACCCACAGCTCAATGAGACATAAGGGTGGACACTCTTGGGTCTGAGAGGTTTGGTGAGGTTGGGTGAGCAAACACAGACCCTTTAAAGAAATACTGCGTGGTACCCATCGCATGGGTCCCAAATCTCCAGGTTCAAGGGCATCTTCCTACATCGAAAACATGCATGAGAAACCCAGAAGATGGTACACCGTGTGATCGGGAAAGGTTTCTAAAACGCACCTCATTTCTAATCTCCTTGTGCTCGGTTTCGCCATTTCAGCCGCTTTACTAGCAATCTCCCTACTTGGAGCATCAGGAACTTTAACCTCCTGATCCGTACAGGAGGCAATTTTTCCTGAGGATGAACGGGAAGAAGGGGGACCAATGAGAGAGTAGCTCTAGGTGTTGGGACAGGCACAGGTCACTCTATTTTCCCATCAGGAAGAAGAATTAACCACAGGCTCAGCCTTGCCCCCACAACCAGAATAGGGCCTGAAGCAATCCTTTGCTTTTGCGGCCAGCTCCCAAAAAAGAGAGTTGAAAAATGGAGTTCACGGGCACTGCAATTCTCCAACCTGCAGAGTAATAAATGATAACTCTCGTCCACAAATAAATTGAGGGAAGGCAACGAAGAGGATTTGAAAGCAAGGCAGAATTGCAGGAAACAGATTTCAGGAGGTAGATTCGAATCGCCTTTAAAGAACATGAAAAGCAGCAAAACGTCGACAGTGATGCCCTTGGCCAAAAAGGGCGTATGCGTTTTTTCCTGAATAGATTCAGAAAAAAACGCATACGCCCATTTTGGCCAACCAAGCAACCTGGAAAGGCAAATCAGCGCTACAAAGAAGTCTCGCTTCCCATTGGTCAAAAGGGCCATGCTGAAAAATGTGTCAAAACCAGAAATGCAGGACAGGCCATGGAGAAATGGGAGCCTTGCTACGCTGATGGGCGGGATGTAAATTGCCAACAGCCACTCCGCAGAAGTGTACTGTGTGTCCTGAAACGTCTAAAAAACACAGCCTAGAGAGCATAGGGCACTTCCACTCATGGGTGTTTAAATTGGGAAAACTAAAAATCAGCAAGACACAGGCACCCCAAAGTTTAGGGCTGCTCTCTTGACAAGAACCTCCACTTCATTTCACCTTAAGTATCCCAGGAAAGAGAAAAATGGATAAAGAAGTTGTGGTCCTTATGTACAATGGAATATCACTCAGCCATGAAATCAATGTCATAAGGCTAGTAGCAGCATGATGAGTGGATTTAGGTACGGCGATTCTAAGTGAAATAAGTCACAAAGAAAAAGACACTTATCATAAGATATCACTTCTAGACGGAATGTAAAAACCGTTACACTTGAATTGAATTACAAAACAGAACAGACTCACACATTTAGAAAAAACACTATGGCTGCTTAACGGGAAAGGTGAGGTGGGGTGATGGATCAAACAAGGGTTTCAAATTAGCTCAGATACAGTTCAAAAAACGTAATATGTAATAGACAAGACCTACTCCTTGCTCAGTAATCTGGACTCAACACCCCTTATTCAGTGAACAGGTATATATCTGACTAGTAAGAATTTTAAAACCTATGTATTGATATCTCTCTGTAAGTGAGCCTAGTGGGTATAAAGCGGCATAAACACAGCAGTGAAAAGCAGCTAAATCCCATTATAAAAATTAATTACTTTTAAAAACCCATGAAACAAAGACAGTGAAAGAGAGAGAAATTCTTACACAATACATTCAGGGGCTGTGATGCAACCTGGATTGACCATATCTAGACCCACAGCTGGATGAGACATAAGGGTGGACACTCTTGGGGCTGAGAGGTTTGGTGAGGTTGGGTGACCAAACGCAGACCCTTTAAACAAATACTGCGTGGTACCCATCCCATGGGTCCCAAATCTCCAGGTTCAAGGGCATCTTCCTACATCGAAAACATGCATGAGAAACCCAGAAGATGGAACACCGTGTCATGGGGAAAGGTTTCTAAAACACACCTCATTTCTAATCTCCTTGTGCTCGGTTTCGCCATTCCAGCCGCTTTACTAACAATCTCCCTACTTGGAGCATCAGCACCTTTAACCTCCTGTTCCGTACAGGTGGCAATTTGTCCTGAGGATGAACGGGAAGAAGGAGGACCAATGAGAGAGTAGCTCTAGGTGTTGGGACAGGCACAGGTCACTCTATTTTCCCATCAGGAAGAAGAAATAACCACAGGCTCAGCCTGGCCCACACAACCAAAATAGGGCCTGAAGCTATCCTGCGCTTTTGCGGCCAGCTCACAAAAAAGCGAGTTGAAAAATGGAGCTCAAGGGCACTGCAATTCTCAAAGATATCTGCAGAGATATAAATGATAACTCTCGTCCACAAATAAATTGAGGGAAGGCAACAAAGAGGATTTGAAAGCAATGCAGAATTGCAGCAAACCGATTTCAGGAGGTAGATTCGAATCGCCTTTGAAGCACATGAAAAGTGGCAAAACGTCGACAGTGATGCCCTTGGCCAAAAAGGGCGTATGCGTTTTTTACTGAATATATTCTGGAAAAAACGCATACGCCCTTTTTGGCCAACCAAGCAACCTGGAAAGGCAAATCAGCGCTACAAAGAAGTCTCGCTTCCCATTGGTCAAAAGGGCCATGCTGAAAAAAGTGTCAAAACCAGAAATGCAGGACAGGCCATTGAGAAATGGGAGCCTAGCTAGGCTGATGGGCGGGATGTAAATTGCCAACAGACACTCTGGAGAAGTGTACGGTGTGTCCTGAAACATCTAAAAAACACAGCCTAGAGAGCATAGGGCACTTCCACTCATGGGTGTATAAATTGGGAAAACTAAAAATCAGCAAGACACAGGCACCCCAAAGTTTAGGGCTGCTCTCTTGGCAAGAACCTCCACTTCATTACACCTTAAATATCCCAGGAAAGAGAAAAATGGATAAAGAAGTAGTGGTCCTTATGTACAATGGAATATCACTCAGCCATGAAATCAATGTCATAAGGGTAGTAGCAGCATGATGAGTGGATTTAGGTACGGCGATTCTAAGTGAAATAAGTCACAAAGAAAAAGACACTTATCATAAGATATCACTTCTAGAGGGAATGTAAAAACCGTTAAACTTGAACTGAATTACAAAACAGAACAGACTCACACATTTAGAAAAAACACTATGGCTGCTTAACGGGAAAGGTGAGGTGGGGTGATGCATAAAACAAGGGTTTCAAATTAGCTCAGATACCGTTCCATAAACCCAATATGTAATAGACAAGACCTACTCCTTGCTCAGTGAACTGGACTCAACACCCCCTATTCACTGCACAAGAATATATCTGACTAATAAGAATTTTCAAACCTATGTATTGATATCTCTCTGTAAGTGAGTCAAGTGGGTGTAAAGCGGCATAAACACAGCAGTGAAAAGCAGCTAAACCCCATTATAAACATAAATTACTTTTAAAAACCCATGAAACAAAGACAGTGAAAGAGAGAGAAATTCTTACACAATTCATTCAGGGGCTGTGATGCAACCTGGATTGACCATATCTAGACCCACAGCTGGATGAGACATAAGGGTGGACACACTTGGGGCTGAGTGGTTTGGTGAGGTTGGGTGAGCAAACACAGATCCTTTAAAGAAATACTGCGTGGACCCATCCCATGGGTCCCAAATCTCCAGGTTCAAGGGCATCTTCCTACATCGAAAACATGCATGAGAAACCCAGAAGATGGTACACCGTGTGATCGGGAAAGGTTTCTAAAACGCACCTCATTTCTAATCTCCTTGTGCTCGGTTTCGCCATTCCAGCCGCTTTACTAGCAATCTCCCTACTTGGAGCATCAGCACCTTTAACCTCCTGTTCCGTACAGGTGGCAATTTGTCCTGAGGATGAACGGGAAGAAGGGGGACCAATGAGAGAGTAGCTCTAGGTGTTGGGACAGGCAAAGGTCACTCTATTTTCCCATCAGGAATAAGAATTAACCACAGGCTCAGCCTGGCCCCCGCAACCAGAATAGGGCCTGAAGCAATCCTGCGCTTTTGCGGCCAGCTCCCAAAAAAGCGAGTTGAAAAATGGAGCTCAGGGGCACTGCAATTCTCAAACCTGCAGAGATGTAAATGATAACTCTCGTCCACAAATAAATTGAGGGAAGGCATCGAAGAGGATTTGAAAGCAAGGCAGAATTGCAGCAAACCGATTTCAGGAGGTAGATTCGAATCGCCTTTAAAGCACATGAAAAGCGGCAAAACGTCGACAGTGATGCCCTTGGCCAAAAAGGGCGTATGCGTTTTTTCCTGAATATATTCAGGAAAAAACGCATACGCCCTTTTTGGCCAACCAAGCAACCTGGAAAGGCAAATCAGCGCTACAAAGAAGTCTCGCTTCCTATCGGTCAAAAGGGCCGTGCTGATAAAAGTGTCAAAACCAGAAATGCAGGACAGGCCATTGAGAAATGGGAGCCTTGCTACGCTGCTGGGCGGGATGCAAGTTGCCAACAGCCACTCTGGAGAAATGTCCGGTGTGTCCTGAAACATCTAAAAAACACAGCCTAGAGAGCATAGGGCACTTCCACTCATGGGTGTATAAATTGGGAAAACTAAAAATCAGCAAGACACAGGCACCCCAAAGTTTAGGGCTGCTCTCTTGACAAGAACCTCCACTTCATTACACCTTAAATATCCCAGGAAATAGAAAAATGGATAAAGAAGTTGTGGTCCTTATGTACAATGAAATATCACTCAGCCATGAAATTAATGTCCTCAGGCTAGTAGCAGCATGATGAGTGGATTTAGGTATGGCAATTCTAAGTGAAATAAGTCACACAGAAAAAGACACTTATCATAAGATATCACTTCTAGAGGGAATGTAAAAACCATTACACTTGAACTGAATTACAAAACAGAAAAAACTGACACATTTAGAAAACACAGTATGGCTGCTTAACGGGAAAGGTGAGGTGGGGTGATGCATAAAAGAAGGGTTTCAAATTAGCTCAGATACCGTTCCTTAAACCCAATATGTAATAGACAAGACCTACTCCTTGCTCAGTGAACTGGACACAACACCCCCTATTCAGCGCACAAGTATATATCTGACTAGTAAGAATTTTAAAACTTATGTATTGATATCTCTCTGTAAGTGAGTCAAGTGGGTGTAAAGCGGCATAAACACAGCAGTGAAAAGCAGCTAAACCCCATTATAAAAATCAATTACTTTTAAAAACCCATGAAACAAAGACAGTGAAAGAGAGAGAAATCCTTACACAATTCATTCAGGGGCTGTGATGCAACCTGGATTGACCATATCTAGACCCACAGCTCAATGAGACATAAGGGTGGACACTCTTGGGGCTGAGAGGTTTGGTGAGGTTGGGTGAGCAAACACAGACCTTTAAAGAAATACTGCATGGTACCCATCCCATGGGTCCCAAATCTCCAGGTTCAAGGGCATCTTCCTACATCGAAAACATGCATGAGAAACCCAGAAGATGGAACACCGTGTGATCGGGAAAGTTTTCTAAAACGCACCTCATTTCTAATCTCCTTGTGCTCGGTTTCGCCATTCCAGCCGCTTTACTAGCAATCTCCCTACATGGAGCATCAGCACCTTTAACCTCCTGTTCCGTACAGGTGGCAATTTGTCCTGAGGATGAACGGGAAGAAGGGGGACCAATGAGAGAGTAGCTCTAGGTGTTGGGACAGGCAAAGGTCACTCTATTTTCCCATCAGGAATAAGAATTAACCACAGGCTCAGCCTGGCCCCCGCAACCAGAATAGGGCCTGAAGCAATCCTGCGCTTTTGCGGCCAGCTCCCAAAAAAGCGAGTTGAAAAATGGAGCTCAGGGGCACTGCAATTCTCAAACCTGCAGATATGTAAATGATAACTCTCGTCCACAAATAAATTGAGGGAAGGCAACGAAGAGGATTTGAAAGCAAGGCAGAATTGCAGGAAACAGATTTCAGGAGGTAGATTCGAATCGCCTTTAAAGCACATGAAAAGCGGCAAAACGTCGACAGTGATGCCCTTGGCCAAAAAGGGCGTATGCGTTTTTTCCTGAATATATTCAGGAAAAAACGCATACGCCCTTTTTGGCCAACCAAGCAACCTGGAAAGGCAAATCAGCGCTACAAAGAAGTCTCGCTTCCCATTGTTCAAAAGGGCCGTGCAGAAAAAAGTGTCAAAACCAGAAATGCAGGACAGGCCATTGAGAAATGGGAGCCTTGCTACGCTGATGGGCGGGATGTAAGTTGCCAACAGCCACTCTGGAAAAGTGTACGGTGTGTCCTGCAACATCTAAAAAAGACAGCCTAGAGAGCATAGGGCACTTCCACTCATGGGTGTATAAATTGGGAAAACTAAAAATCAGCAAGACACAGGCACCCCAAAGTTTAGGGCTGCTCTCTTGACAAGAACCTCCACTTCATTACACCTTAAATATCCCAGGAAAGAGAAAAATGGATAAAGAAGTTGTAGTCCTTATGTACAGTGGAATATCACTCAGCCATGAAATCAATGTCCTCAGGCTAGTAGCAGCATGATGAGCGGATTTAGGTACGGCAATTCTAAGTGAAATAAGTCACTCAGAAAAAGACACTTATCATAAGATATCACTTCTAGAGGGAATGTAAAAAGCGTTACACTTGAACTGAATTACAAAACAGAACAAACTCACACATTTAGAAAACACACTATGGCTGCTTAACGGGAAAGGTGAGGTGGGGTGATTCATAAAACAAGGGTTTCAAATTAGCTCAGATACCGTTCCTTAAACCCAATATGTCACAGACAAGACCTACTCCTTGCTCAGTGAACTGGACTCAACACCTCCTATTCAGCGCACAAGTATATATCTGACTAGTAAGAATTTTAAAACTTATGTATTGATATCTCTCTGTAAGTGAGTCAAGTGGGTGTAAAGCGGCATAAACACAGCAGTGAAAAGCAGCTAAACCCCATTATAAAAATAAATTACTTTTAAAAACCAATGAAACAAAGACAGTGAAAGAGAGAGAAATTCTTACACAATTCATTCAGGGGCTGTGATGCAACCTGGATTGACCATATCTAGACCCACAGCTTGATGAGACATAAGGGTGGACACTCTTGGGGCTGAGAGGTTTGGTGAGGCTGGGTGAGCAAACACAGACCCTTTAAAGAAATACTGCGTGGTACCCATCCCATGGGTCCCAAATCTCCAGGTTCAAGGGCATCTTCCTACAACGAAAACATGCATGAGAAACCCAGAAGATGGTACACCGTGTGATCGGGAAAGGTTTCTAAAACGCACCTCATTTCTAATCTCCTTGTGCTCGGTTTCGCCATTCCAGCCGCTTTACTAGCAATCTCCCTACTTGGAGCATCAGCAACTTTAACCTCCTGTTCCGTACAGGTGGCAATTTGTCCTGAGGATGAACGGGAAGAAGGGGGACCAATGAGAGAGTAGCTCAAGGTGTTGGGACAGGCACAGGTCACTCTATTTTCCCATCAGGAAAAAGAATTAACCACAGGCTCAGCCTGGCCCCCGCAACCAGAATAGTGCCTGAAGCAATCCTGTGCTTTTGCGGCCAGCTCCCAAAAAAGCGAGTTGAAAAATGGAGCTCAGGGGCACTGCAATTCTCAAACCTGCAAAGATGTAAATGATAACTCTCGTCCACAAATAAATTGAGGGAAGGCAACGAAGAGGATTTGAAAGCAAGGCAGAATTGCAGGAAACAGATTTCAGGAGGTAGATTCGAATCGCCTTTAAAGCACATGAAAAGCGGCAAAACGTCGACAGTGATGCCCTTGGCCAAAAAGGGCGTATGCGTTTTTTCCTGAATATATTCAGGAAAAAACGCATACGCCCTTTTTGGCCAACCAAGCAACCTGGAAAGGCAAATCAGCGCTACAAAGAAGTCTCGCTTCCCATTGGTCAAAAGGGCCGTGCTGAAAAAAGTGTCAAAACCAGAAATGCAGGACAGGCCATTGAGAAATGGGAGCCTTGCTACGCTGATGGGCGGGATGTAAGTTGCCAACAGCCACTCTGGAGAAGTGTATGGTGTGTCCTGAAACATCTAAAAAACACAGCCTAGAGAGCATAGGGCACTTCCACTCATGGGTGTATAAATTGGGAAAACTAAAAATCAGCAAGACACAGGCACCCCAAAGTTTAGGGCTGCTCTCTTGACAAGAACCTCCACTTCATTACACCTTAAATATCCCAGGAAAGAGAAAAATGGATAAAGAAGTTGTAGTCCTTATGTACAATGGAATATCACTCAGCCATGAAATCAATGTGTCAGGCTAGTAGCAGCATGATGAGTGGATTTAGGTACGGCAATTCGAAGTGAAATAAGTCACACAGAAAAAGACACTTATCATAAGATATCACTTCTAGAGGGAATGTAAAAACCGTTACACTTTAACTGAATTACAAAACAGAACAGACTCACACATTTAGAAAACACACTATGGCTGCTTAACGGGAAAGGTGAGGTGGGGTGATGCATAAAACAAGGGTTTCAAATTAGCTCAGATAACGTTCCTTAAACCCAAAATGTAATAGACAAGACCTACTCCTTGCTCAGTGAACTGGACTCAACACCTCCTATTCAGCGCACAAGTATATATCTGACTAGTAAGAATTTTAAAACTTATGTATTGATATCTCTCTGTAAGTGAGTCAAGTGGGTGTAAAGCGGCATAAACACAGCAGTGAAAAGCAGCTAAACCCCATTATAAAAATAAATTACTTTTAAAAACCCATGAAACAAAGACAGTGAAAGAGAGAGAAATTCTTACACAATTCATTCAGGGGCTGTGATGCAACCTGGATTGACCATATCTAGACCCACAGCTGGATGAGACATAAGGGTGGACACTCTTGGGTCTGAGAGGTTTGGTGAGGTTGGGTGAGCAAACACAGACCCTTTAAAGAAATACTGCGTGGTACCCATCGCATGGGTCCCAAATCTCCAGGTTCAAGGGCATCTTCCTACATCGAAAACATGCATGAGAAACCCAGAAGATGGTACACCGTGTGATCGGGAAAGGTTTCTAAAACGCACCTCATTTCTAATCTCCTTGTGCTCGGTTTCGCCATTTCAGCCACTTTACTAGCAATCTCCCTACTTGGAGCATCAGCAACTTTAACCTCCTGATCCGTACAGGAGGCAATTTTTCCTGAGGATGAACGGGAAGAAGGGGGACCAATGAGAGAGTAGCTCTAGGTGTTGGGACAGGCACAGGTCACTCTATTTTCCCATCAGGAAGAAGAATTAACCACAGGCTCAGCCTGGCCCCCACAACCAGAATAGGGCCTGAAGGAATCCTTTGCTTTTGCGGCCAGCTCCCAAAAAAGCGAGTTGAAAAATGGAGTTCAGGGGCACTGCAATTCTCCAACCTGCAGAGTAATAAATGATAACTCTCGTCCCCAAATAAATTGAGGGAAGGCAACGAAGAGGATTTGAAAGCAAGGCAGAATTGCAGGAAACAGATTTCAGGAGGTAGATTCGAATCGCCTTTAAAGCACATGAAAAGCGGCAAAACGTCGACAGTGATGCCCTTGGCCAAAAAGGGCGTATGCGTTTTTTCCTGAATATATTCAGGAAAAAACGCATACGCCCTTTTTGGCCAACCAAGCAACCTGGAAAGGCAAATCAGCGCTACAAAGAAGTCTCGCTTCCCATTGGTCAAAAGGGCCGTGCTGAAAAAAGTGTCAAAACCAGAAATGCAGGACAGGCCATTGAGAAATGGGAGCCTTGCTACGCTGATGGGCGGGATGTAAGTTGCCAACAGCCACTCTGGAGAAGTGTATGGTGTGTCCTGAAACATCTAAAAAACACAGCCTAGAGAGCATAGGGCACTTCCACTCATGGGTGTATAAATTGGGAAAACTAAAAATCAGCAAGACACAGGCACCCCAAAGTTTAGGGCTGCTCTCTTGACAAGAACCTCCACTTCATTACACCTTAAATATCCCAGGAAAGAGAAAAATGGATAAAGAAGTTGTGGTCCTTATGTACAATGGAATATCACTGAGCCATGAAATTAATGTCCTCAGGCTAGTAGCAGCATGATGAGTGGATTTAGGTATGGCAATTCTAAGTGAAATAAGTCACACAGAAAAAGACACTTATCATAAGATATCACTTCTAGAGGGAATGTAAAAACCATTACACTTGAACTGAATTACAAAACAGAACAGACTCACACATTTAGAAAACACACTATGGCTGCTTAACGGGAAAGGTGAGGTGGGGTGACGCATAAAACAGGGTTTCAAATTAGCTCAGATACCGTTCCTTAAACGCAATATGTAGTAGACAAGACCTACTCCTTGCTCAGTGAACTGGACTCAACTCCTCCTATTCAGCGCACAAGTATATATCTGACTAGTAAGAATTTTAAAACTTATGTATTGATATCTCTCTGTAAGTGAGTCAAGTGGGTGTAAAGCGGCATAAACACAGCAGTGAAAAGCAGCTAAACCCCATTATAAAAATAAATTACTTTTAAAAACCCATGAAACAAAGACAGTGAAAGAGAGAGAAATTCTTACACAATTCATTCAGGGGCTGTGATGCAACCTGGATTGACCATATCTAGACCCATAGCTGGATGAGACATAAGGGTGGACACTCTTGGGTCTGAGAGGTTTGGTGAGGTTGGGTGAGCAAACACAGACCCTTTAAAGAAATACTGCGTGGTACCCATCGCATGGGTCCCAAATCTCCAGGTTCAAGGGCATCTTCCTACATCGAAAACATGCATGAGAAACCCAGAAGATGGTACACCGTGTGATCGGGAAAGGTTTCTAAAACGCACCTCATTTCTAATCTCCTTGTGCTCGGTTTCGCCATTTCAGCCGCTTTACTAGCAATCTCCCTACTTGGAGCATCAGCAACTTTAACCTCCTGATCCGTACAGGAGGCAATTTTTCCTGAGGATGAACGGGAAGAAGGTGGACCAATGAGAGAGTAGCTCTAGGTGTTGGGACAGGCACAGGTCACTCTATTTTCCCATCAGGAAGAAGAATTAACCACAGGCTCAGCCTGGCCCCCACAACCAGAATAGGGCCTGAAGCAATCCTTTGCTTTTGCGGCCAGCTCCCAAAAAAGCGAGTTGAAAAATGGAGTTCAGGGGCACTGCAATTCACAATCCTGCAGAGTAATAAATGATAACTCTCGTCCACAAATAAATTGAGGGAAGGCAACGAAGAGGATTTGAAAGCAAGGCAGAATTGCAGGAAACAGATTACAGGAGGTAGATTCGAATCGCCTTTAAAGCACATGAAAAGCGGCAAACTTCGACAGTGATGCCCTTGGCCAAAAAGGGCGTATGCGTTTTTCCCTGAATATATTCAGGAAAAAACACATACGCCCTTTTTGTCCAACCAAGCATCCTGGAAAGGCAAATCAGCGCTACAAAGAAGTCTCGCTGCGCAACGGTCAAAAGGGCCATGCTGAAAAAAGTGTCAAAACCAGAAATGCAGGACAGGCCATGGAGAAACGGGAGCCTTGCTACGCTGATGGTAGGGATGTAAATAGCGAACAGCCACTCTGGAGAAGTGTACGGTGTGTCCTGAAACATCTAAAAAACTCAGCTTAGAGAGCATAGGGCACTTCCACTCATGGGTGTATAAATTGGGAAAACTAAAAATCAGCAAGACACAGGCACCCCAAAATTTAGGGCTGCTCTCTTCACAAGAACCTCCACTTCATTATACCTTAAATATCCCAGGAAAGAGAAAAATGGATAAAGAAGTTGTGGTCCTTATGTACAATGGAATATCACTCAGCCTTGAAATCAATGTCTTAAGGCCAGTAGCAGCATGATGAGTGGATTTAGGTACGACGATTCTAAGTGAAATAAGTCACACAGAAAAAGACACTTATCATAAGATATCACTTCTAGAGGGAATGTAAAAACCGTTACACTTCAACTGAATTACAAAACAGAACAAACTCACACATTTAGAAAACACAGTATGGCTGCTTAACAGGAAAGGTGAGGTGGGGTGTTGCATAAAACAAGGGTTTCAAATTAGCGCAGATACCGTTCCTTAAATCCAATATGTCACAGACAAGACGTACTCCTTGCTCAGTGAACTGGACTCAACAACTCCTATTCAGCGCACAAGTATATATCTGACTAGTAAGAATTTTAAAACTTATGTATTGATATCTCTCTGTAAGTGAGTCAAGTGGGTGTAAAGCGGCATAAACACAGCAGTGAAAAGCTGCTAAACGCCATTATAAAAATAAATTACTTTTAGAAACCCATGAAACAAAGACAGTGAAAGAGAGAGAAATTCTTACACAATTCATGCAGGGGCTGTGATGCAACCTGGATTGACCATATCTAGACCCACAGCTGGATGAGACATAAGGGTGGACACTCTTGGGGTTGAGAGGTTTGGTGAGGTTGGGTGAGCAAACACAGACCCTTTAAAGAAATACTGCGTTGTACCCCTCCCCTGGGTCCCAAATCTCCAGGTTCAAGGGCATCTTCCTACATCGAAAACATGCATGAGAAACCCAGAAGATGGAACACCGTGTGATCGGGAAAGGTTTCTAAAACGCACCTCATTTCTAATCTCCTTGTGCTCGGTTTCGCCATTCCAGCCACTTTACTAGCAATCTCCCTACTTGGAGCATCAGCACCTTTAACCTCCTGTTCCGTACAGGTGGCAATTTGTCCTGAGGATGAACGGGAAGAAAGGGGACCAATGAGAGAGTAGCTCTAGGTTTTGGGACAGGCACAGGTCACTCTATTTTCCCATCAGGAAGAAGAATTAAACACAGGCTCAGCCTGGCCCCCGCAACCAGAATAGGGCCTGAAGCAATCCTGCGCTGTTGCGGCCAGCTCCCAAAAAAGCGAGTTGAAAAATGGAGCTCAGGGGCACTGCAATACTCAAACCTGCAGAGATATAAATGATAACTCTCGTCCACAAATAAATTGAGGGAAGGCAACGAAGAGGATTTGAAAGCAAGGCAGAATTGCAGGAAACAGATTTCAGGAGGTAGATTCGAATCGCCTTTAAAGCACATGAAAAGCGGCAAAACGTCGACAGTGATGCCCTTGGCCAAAAAGGGCGTATGCGTTTTTTCCTGAATATATTCAGGAAAAAAACGCATACGCCCTTTTTGGCCAACCAAGCAACCTGGAAAGGCAAATCAGCGCTACAAAGAAGTCTCGCTTCCCATTTGTCAAAAGGGCCGTGCTGAAAAAAGTGTCAAAACCAGAAATGCAGGACAGGCCATTGAGAAATGGGAGCCTTGCTACGCTGATGGGCGGGATGTAAGTTGCCAACAGCCACTCTGGAGAAGTGTACGGTGTGTCCTGAAACATCTAAAAAACACAGCCTAGAGAGCATAGGGCACTTCCACTCATGGGTGTATAAATTGGGAAAACTAAAAATCAGCAAGACACAGGCACCCCAAAGTTTAGTGCTGCTTCTTGACAAGAACCTCCACTTCATTACACCTTAAATATCCCAGGAAAGAGAAAAATGGATAAAGAAGTTGTAGTCCTTATGTACAATGGAATATCACTCAGCCATGAAATCAATGTCCTCAGGCTAGTAGCAGCATGATGAGTGGATTTAGGTACGACAATTCGAAATGAAATAAGTCACACAGAAAAAGACACTTATCATAAAATATCACTTCTAGAGGGAATGTAAAAACCGTTACACTTGAACTGAATTACAAAACAGAACAAACTCACACATTTAGAAAACACACTATGGCTGCTTAACGGGAAAGGTGAGGTGGGGTGACGCATAAAACAGGGTTTCAAATTAGCTCAGATACCGTTCCTTAAACGCAATATGTAGTAGACAAGACCTACTCCTTGCTCAGTGAACTGGACTCAACTCCTCCTATTCAGCGCACAAGTATATATCTGACTAGTAAGAATTTTAAAACTTATGTAGTGATATCTCTCTGTAAGTGAGTCAAGTGGGTGTAAAGCGGCATGAACACAGCAGTGGAAAGCAGCTAAACCCCATTATAAAAATAAATTTCTTTTAAAAACCCATGAAACAAAGACAGTGAAAGAGAGAGAAATTCTTACACAATTCATTCAGGGGCTGTGATGCAACCTGGATTGACTATATCTAGACCCACAGCTGGATGAGACATAAGGGTGGACACACTTGGGGCTGAGAGGTTTGGTGAGGTTGGGTGAGCAAACACAGATCCTTTAAAGAAATACTGCGTGGACCCATCCCATGGGTCCCAAATCTCCAGGTTCAAGGGCATCTTCCTACATCGAAAACATGCATGAGAAACCCAGAAGATGGTACACCGTGTGATCGGGAAAGGTTTCTAAAACGCACCTCATTTCTAATCTCCTTGTGCTCGGTTTCGCCATTCCAGCCGCTTTACTAGCAATCTCCCTACTTGGAGCATCAGCACCTTTAACCTCCTGTTCCGTACAGGTGGCAATTTGTCCTGAGGATGAACGGGAAGAAGGGGGACCAATGAGAGAGTAGCTCTAGGTGTTGGGACAGGCACAGGTCACTCTATTTTCCCATCAGGAATAAGAATTAACCACAGGCTCAGCCTGGCCCCCGCAACCAGAATAGGGCCTGAAGCAATCCTGCGCTTTTGCGGCCAGCTCCCAAAAAAGCGAGTTGAAAAATGGAGCTCAGGGGCACTGCAATTCTCAAACCTGCAGAGATGTAAATGATAACTCTCGTCCACAAATAAATTGAGGGAAGGCATCGAAGAGGATTTGAAAGCAAGGCAGAATTGCAGTAAACAGATTTCAGGAGGTAGATTCGAATCGCCTTTAAAGCACATGAAAAGCGGCAAAACGTCGACAGTGATGCCCTTGGCCAAATAGGGCGTATGCGTTTTTTCCTGAATAGATTCAGGAAAAAACGCATACGCCCTTTTTGGCCAACCAAGCAACCTGGAAAGGCAAATCAGCGCTACAAAGAAGTCTCGCTTCCCATTGGTCAAAAGGGCCATGCTGAAAAAAGTGTCAAAACCAGAAATGCAGGACAGGCCATTGAGAAATGGGAGCCTTGCTACGCTGATGGGCGGGATGTAAATTGCCAACAGACACTCTGGAGAAGGGTACGGTGTGTCCTGAAACATCTAAAAAACACAGCCTAGAGAGCATAGGGCACTTCCACTCATGGGTGTATAAATTGGGAAAACTAAAAATCAGCAAGACACAGGCACCCCAAAGTTAAGGGCTGCTCTCTTGGCAAGAACCTCCACTTCATTACACCTTAAATATCCCAGGAAAGAGAAAAATGGATAAAGAAGTTGTGGTCCTTATGTACAATGGAATATCAGTCAGCCATGAAATCAATGTCATAAGGCTAGTAGCAGCATGATGAGTGGGTTTAGGTACGGCAATGCGAAGTGAAATAAGTCACACAGAAAAAGACACTTATCATAAGATATCACTTCTAGAGGGAATGTAAAAACCGTTACACTTGAACTGAATTACAAAACAGAATAGACTCACACATTTAGAAAAAACACTATAACTGCTTAACGTGAAAGGTGAGGTGGGGTGATGCATAAAACAAGGGTTTCAAATTAGCTCAGATACTGTTCCATAAACCCAATATGTAATAGACAAGACCTACTCCTTGCTCAGTGAACTGGACTCAACACCCCCTATTCAGCGCACAAGTATATATCTAACTAGTAAGAATTTTAAAACCTATGTATTGATATCTCTCTGTAAGTGAGTCAAGTGGGTGTAAAGCGGCATAAACACAGCAGTGAAAAGCAGCTAAACCCCATTATAAAAATAAATTACTTTAAAAAACCCATGAAACAAAGACAGTGAAAGAGAGAGAAATTCTTACACAATTCATTCAGGGACTGTGATGCAACCTGGATTGACCATACGTAGACCCACAGCTGGATGAGACATAAGGGTGGACACTCTTGGGGCTGAGAGGTTTGGTGAGGTTGGGTGAGCAAACGCAGACCCTTTAAAGAAATACTGCGTGGTACCCATCCCATGGGTCCCAAATATCCAGGTTAAAGGGCATCTTCCTACATCGAAAACATGCATGAGAAACCCAGAAGATGGAACACCGTGTGATCGGGAAAGGTTTCTAAAACGCACCTCATTTCTAATCTCCTTGTGCTCGGTTTCGCCATTCCAGCCGCTTTACTAGCAATCTCCCTACTTAGAGCATCAGCACCTTTAACCTCCTGTTCCGTACAGGTGGCAATTTGTCCTGAGGATGAACGGGAAAAAGGGGGACCAATGAGACAGTAGCTGTAGGTGCTGGGACAGGCACAGGTCACTCTATTTTCCAATCAGGAAGAAGAATTAACCACAGGCTCAGCCTGGCCCCCGCAACCAGAATAGGTCCTGAAGCAATCCTGCGCTTTTGCGTCCAGCTCCCCAAACAGCGAGTTGAAAAATGGAGCTCAGGGGCACTGCAATTCTCAAACCTGCAGAGATATAAATGATAACTCTCGTCCACAAATAAATTGAGGGAAGACAACAAAGAGGATTTGAAAGCAAGGCAGAATTGCAGGAAACAGATTTCAGGAGGTAGATTCGAATCGCCTTTAAAGCACATGAAAAGCGGCAAAACCTCGACAGTGATGTCCTTGGCCAAAAAGGGCGTATGCGTTTTTTCCTGAATATATTCAGGAAAAAACGCATAGGCCCTTTTTGGCCAACCAAGCAACTTGGAAATGCAAATAAGCGCTACAAAGAAGTCTCGCTTCCCATTGGTCAAAAGGGCCGTGCTGAAAAAAGTGTCAAAACCAGAAATGCAGGACAGGCCATTGAGAAATGGGAGCCTTGCTACGCTGATGGGCGGGATGTAAGTTGCCAACAGCCACTCTGGAGAAGTGTACGGTGTGTCCTGAAACATCTAAAAAACACAGCCTAGAGAGCATAGGGCACTTCCACTCATGGGTGTATAAATTGGGAAAACTAAAAATCAGCAAGACACAGGCACCCCAAAGTTTAGGGCTGCTCTCTTGACAAGAACCTCCACTTCATTACACCTTAAATATCCCAGGAAAGAGAAAAATGGATAAAGAAGTTGTAGTCCTTATGTACAATGGAATATCACTCAGCCATGAAATCAATGTCCTCAGGCTAGTAGCAGCATGATGAGTGGGTTTAGGTACGGCAATGCGAAGTGAAATAAGTCACACAGAAAAAGACACTTATCATAAGATATCACTTCTAGAGGGAATGTAAAAACCGTTACACTTGAACTGAATTACAAAACAGAATAGACTCACACATTTAGAAAAAACACTATAACTGCTTAACGTGAAAGGTGAGGTGGGGTGATGCATAAAACAAGGGTTTCAAATTAGCTCAGATACTGTTCCATAAACCCAATATGTAATAGACAAGACCTACTCCTTGCTCAGTGAACTGGACTCAACACCCCCTATTCAGCGCACAAGTATATATCTAACTAGTAAGAATTTTAAAACCTATGTATTGATATCTCTCTGTAAGTGAGTCAAGTGGGTGTAAAGCGGCATAAACACAGCAGTGAAAAGCAGCTAAACCCCATTATAAAAATAAATTACTTTAAAAAACCCATGAAACAAAGACAGTGAAAGAGAGACAAATTCTTACACAATTCATTCAGGGGCTGTGATGCAACCTGGATTGACCATATGTAGACCCACAGCTGGATGAGACATAAGGGTGGACACTCTTGGGGCTGAGAGGTTTGGTGAGGTTGGGTGAGCAAACGCAGACCCTTTAAAGAAATACTGCGTGGTACCCATCCCATGGGTCCCAAATATCCAGGTTAAAGGGCATCTTCCTACATCGAAAACATGCATGAAAAACCAGAAGATGGAACACCGTGTGATCGGGAAAGGTTTCTAAAACGCACCTCATTTCTAATCTCCTTGTGCTCGGTTTCGCCATTCCAGCCGCTTTACTAGCAATCTCCCTACTTGGAGCATCAGCACCTTTAACCTCCTGTTCCGTACAGGTGGCAATTTGTCCTGAGGATGAACGGGAAAAAGGGGGACCAATGAGAGAGTAGCTGTAGGTGCTGGGACAGGCACAGGTCACTCTATTTTCCAATCAGGAAGAAGAATTAACCACAGGCTCAGCCTAGCCCCCGCAACCAGAATAGGTCCTGAAGCAATCCTGCGCTTTTGCGGCCAGCTCCCCAAACAGCGAGTTGAAAAATGGAGCTCAGGGGCACTGCAATTCTCAAACCTGCAGAGATATAAATGATAACACTCGTCCACAAATAAATTGAGGGAAGGCAACGAAGAGGATTTGAAAGCAAGGCAGAATTGCAGGAAACAGATTTCAGGAGGTAGATTCGAATCGCCTTTAAAGCACATGAAAAGCGGCAAAACCTCGACAGTGATGTCCTTGGCCAAAAAGGGCCTATGCGTTTTTTCCTGAATATATTCAGGAAAAAACGCATAGGCCCTTTTTGGCCAACCAAGCAACTTGGAAATGCAAATAAGCGCTACAAAGAAGTCTCGCTTCCCATTGGTCAAAAGGGCCGTGCTGAAAAAAGTGTCAAAACCAGAAATGCAGGACAGGCCATTGAGAAATGGGAGCCTTGCTTCGCTGATGGGCGGGATGTAAGTTGCCAACAGCCACTCTGGAGAAGTGTACGGTGTGTCCTGAAACATCTAAAAAACACAGCCTAGAGAGCATAGGGCACTTCCACTCATGGGTGTAAAATTGGGAAAACTAAAAATCAGCAAGACACAGGCACCCCAAAGTTTAGGGCTGCTCTCTTGACAAGAACCTCCACTTCATTACACCTTAAATATCCCAGGAAAGAGAAAAATGGATAAAGAATTTGTGGTCCTTATGTACAATGGAATATCACTCAGCCATGAAATCAATGTCATAAGGCTAGTAGCAGCATGATGAGTGGATTTAGGTACGGCGATTCTAAGTGAAATAAGTCACACAGAAAAAGACACTTATCATAAGATATCACTTCTACAGGGAATGTAAAAACTGTTACACTTGAACTGAATTACAAAACAGAACAGACTCACACATTTAGAAAAAACACTATGGCTGCTTAACGGGAAAGGTGAGGTGGGGTGATGCATAAAACAAGGGTTTCAAATTAGCTCAGATACCGTTCCATAAACCCAATATGTAATAGACAATACCTACTCCTTGCTCAGGGAACTGGACTCAAAACCCCTTATTCAGTGCACAGGTATATATCTGACTAGTAAGAATTTTAAAACCTATGTATTGATATCTCTCTGTAAATGAGTCAAGTAGGTATAAAGCGGCATAAACACAGCAGTGAAAAGCAGCTAAACCCCATTATAAAAATAAATTACTTTTAAAAACCCATGAAACAAAGACAGTGAAAGAGAGAGAAATTCTTACACAATTCATTCAGGGGCTGTGATGCAACCTGGATTGACCATATCTAGACCCACAGCTGGATGAGACATAAGGGTGGACACTCTTGGGGCTGAGAGGTTTGGTGAGGTTGGGTGAGCAAACGCAGACCCTTTAAAGAAATACTGCGTGGTACCCATCCCATGGGTCCCAAATCGCCAGGTTCAAGGGCATCTTCCTAAATCGAAAACATGCATGAGAAACCCAGAAGATGGAACACCGTGTGATCGGGAAAGGTTTCTAAAACGCACCTCATTTCTAATCTCCTTGTGCTTGGTTTCGCCATTCCAGCTGCTTTACTAGCAATCTCCCTACTTGGAGCATCAGCACCTTTAACCTCCTGTTCCGTACAGGTGGCAATTTGTCCTGAGGATGAACGGGAAGAAGGGGGACCAAAGAGAGTAGCTGTAGGTGCTGGGACAGGCACAGGTCACTCTATTTTCCCATCAGGACGAAGAATTAACCACAGGCTCAGCCTGGCCCCCGCAACCAGAATAGGGCCTGAAGCAATCCTGCGCTTTTGCGGCCAGCTCGCAAAAAAGCGAGTTGAAAATTGGAGCTCAGGGGCACTGCAATTCTCAAACCTGCAGAGTTATAAATGATAACTCTCGTCCACAAATAAATTGAGGGAAGGAAACGAAGAGGATTTGAAAGCAAGGCAGTATTGCAGGAAACAGATTTCAGGAGGTAGATTCGAATTGCCTTTAAAGCACATGAAAAGCGGCAAAACGTCGACAGTGATGCCCTTGGCCAAAAAGGGCCTATGCGTTTTTTCCTGAATATATTCAGGAAAAAACGCATAGGCCCTTTTTGGCCAACCAAGCAACCTGGAAAGCAAATCAGCGCTACAAAGAAGTCTCGTTTCCCATTGGTCAAAAGGGCCATGCTGAAAAAAGTGTCAAAACCAGAAATGCAGGACAGGCCATGGAGAAATGGGAGCCTTGCTACGCTGATGGGCGGGATGTAAATTGCCAACAGCCACTCCGCAGAAGTGTACGGTGTGTCCTGAAACATCTAAAAAACACAGCCTAGAGAGCATAGGGCACTTCCACTCATGGGTGTATAAATTGGGAAAACTAAAAATCAGCAAGACACAGGCACCCCTAAGTTTAGGGCTGCTCTCTTGGCAAGAACCTCCACTTCATTACACCTTAAATATCCCAGGAAAGAGAAAAATGGATAAAGAAGTAGTGGTCCTTATGTACAATGGAATATCACTCAGCCATGAAATCAATGTCATAAGGGTAGTAGCAGCATGATGAGTGGATTTAGGTATGGCGATTCTAAGTGAAATAAGTCACAAAGAAAAAGACACTTATCATAAGATATCACTTCTAGAGGGAATGTAAAAACCGTTAAACTTGAACTGAATTACAAAACAGAACAGACTCACACATTTAGAAAAAACAC